>NW_012267236.1:2594433-2685804 GCF_000151885.1 Dipodomys ordii | reverse complement strand
GTTAAGAACTCATCACAGTTGTTTTGGTTAAGAACTCATCACAGTTGTTTTGGTTAAGAACTCATCACAGTTGTTTTGGTTTCTAGCATTTACCTTCATCTTTCGGCTGATATCACCACTCTAGACTGACATATGCCTTTTCCCTGAGACTATTGAGCATATTTATTACAGGTATATTCACTTCCTTGATTTAGCTTCTTGCCTAGACTGGCTTTGAACTGTGACCCTCAGATCTCAGCCTCCTGAGTAGCTAGGAGTATAGGCGTGAGCCACAGGGTGTCTAGCTCATCTTATCTTTAGAATGTTTTATAACTTTTAGTGGGAAGTTGTGTAGTTTTAGGGGTGATGAGCAAGGTTTTGTATTAATATGGCCAGGAATTGAGATGTTGTATTTAAATTATTTAATTTTATTTTTATAACTACAAGTAGCAGAGGCTTTATATTCCTCTAATAGCCTTATGTTTTTCTCTCCACTCCCCACTTTTCCCTTGGCTTTGGAGCTTTTCTCTGTATTGCTTCAAGAAAAAGTGTCCTGCAACTCTTTAAAGCTTTAATCTGCTCCTAATCTGTGGCTTGCTGGCAGCTTGGCGGGTGTGGAGAGGAGGCATCCTTAACTGATTAAATATCAGTCTTGTGGTGGGTTTGTGTCTTGTCAGGGTGTATTTCACAAGTGTTTATATTCCTCCCCCTGGGGTACAGGTATTTCTACTCTGCTTCTTTTCCTGGCTGCCTTACCCCTAAATATGTTTCCTTAAATCCTTTCACCTGTTCATTATTGCTTCTCTTTCTTAGGCAAGGCAGGAAGGCTGGGGTAGGAGACAAGTCCATCTTCCCTTGCAGAAGAGATGGAGCTCAGCAGAGCCCTCTGGGTAAGTCTTTTCACCTGGAGGGTAGGCCTGAGTGCTGAGCTGGTGGGAGTGGGGTGTGCGCGAGTGGATGGCTGTAGTGTGGGGAGTCTGCTCCATGTCTGCAAAGGAGGAGTGGATGAGGAGATGGCAGCTTGAGGAGAAAGGTCAGTAAGGGCTGCTGCTTGCCTCAGCCCAAAGATCCAGGGAAAGGGAATTTCAAAAGGGAGAGACACCACCGTTCACCAGCACGGCTCACCTTTCTAAGCGCCTTTCACTCACCAGGGCCGCTCCTTGCTTGGGAACTGTGAGGTACAAGTACTCTCTATCTGTCTGTCTGTCTACCTATTTCTATCATTTATCTTGCTGGTACTGGTTTTGAGCTCAGGCCTGGGCATCTCCCAAAACTTTTCCGTTCCAGGCTTGTGCATTATTGCTAGCCACAGCCCCACTACTGGCTTTTTACTGTTTAATTGGAGATAAGAGTCTCACAGACTTTCCTGCCCAGGCTGGCTTTGAATTTCTCTCCTCAGATCTCAGTCTCCCGAGGAGCTAGGATTATAGACATGAGCCACTGGTGCCAGACAACTTTCAGAAATTTAATATTGTGGCCCAAACTCTTTCCTATCCATGCTGTCATGCTAGCAAACAGATTATGTTTGATCTTCCTCCTCATTTCTACAGACTGTATGTTTTGCTTATTGTTTGTTCTCAAAGGCACAACTCTAACAATAAAATGTAACGATAGCCAGATGTCAGTGGCTCATGCCTTTAATCCTCGCTACACAGTTGTCTGAGATCTGAGGATCGTGATTCAAAGCCAGTTCGGGCAAGAAAGTCCTTGAAAATCTTTAATAATTACTTACCAAAAAGCCAAAGTGGAGCTGTGGCTCAAGTGGTAGAGCACTAACTTTGAGCAAAAGAAGCTCAAGGACAGCTCCCAGGCTGAGTGTGTGTGTGAATGCATGCACATGATATAGTTACTCAGTCTGTTTTTTTACTTTATTATAGAGGTGATCTACAGAGGGATTACAATTACATGAGTCAGGGATTGGGTACATTTCCTTTTGTATAGTGTCTTCTATTCCCTCATCCTCTCTCACTCCCTCCATTCTGTCTCTACCCACAAGTTGTATAGTTCTCTTTCATCAATGTCCAATATATTTGTACATTCGGATAATATATATCTTATGGACTTGTCTTAAGGTTTTAATCTTACAAGTAATATACTTGGTTAGTACTACGCCTTGACTTGGTAAATACTACATAATTAGGAGCTATTGTTATTATTTATAGCTTCTGCTAAGATATATTTTTTCTTATAAGGTTATCCAGCCAGATGGGACTATTAAATGGCATCATTATTTGATAGAAGAGATAAAATCTGCATGCTTGTTATAAACATGTTTAACACAGGTACAAAACAGACTTACCATGTAAAGGTTGTAGTATTTAAATAAAGAAATATCTCAATAACTGTGCTATAAAATGAGTTTTGTTTGTGGTCACAAGAATGAGTAAACTTTCTCTCTACATCTGAATACTTTAAGAAAAAAATTATACAAGAGGAGTGTGGACTTGGTGGTCACAGGAGATGAGAAATTTCAGTTGGCCAAAAGGAGTAAGTTTTGAATTCTCTGGTATGTCATGGTGACTGTAGTTAGTGAAAATGCATTCTGTACTGGAAAATTGTTGATTTTCAAGATTTTAAATATATTAACTACAAAAAAAGTAGGGCTGGGCACTGATTACAGGCTCATGCCTGTAATCCTAGCTACTCAGGAAGCGGAGATATGAGGATCAAGGTTCAAAGCCAGACCAGGTAGGAAACTCTGTGAGATTCTTATCTCCAATTAACACCAGAAAACTGGAAGTGGTGTTGTGGCTCAAGTGGTAGAGTGCTACCCTTGAACTGAAGAGCTCAGGGACAGCCCAGGCCCAGAGTTCAAGAACTAGAACTGACAAAAAAACAACAACAAAAAACCACGTAGGTTTAATAGATATGTTGGTTGCCTTAGTTTGGCCATACCATGATGTATACCTATGTCAAAACATCATTTTATACATTATATACATGTATAATATATATAGATAAACATGTGTAATATATAGATAGATAAATGTTTGTATGTTTTATATAACACTAATTATGAATAATATAATATATGTTATTTATAGTAATATATAATTATATAGAATAGTTGTATACATTATTATATATGTATATAACTTTATAACTAAACTATATAACTATATAATATATATGCATATACACATATATGTATCTATATTGTGTTAATTTAAAAATGTATGTGAAAGAAAAGTGCACAAATTAATATGACAAAGATACTGTTGGGAACTTCAGCAACAGGCCAATGTTAGGGACACAGTGTGTTTTTATATACTTTTGGACTCCTACTTGGCTCTCAGAATTCTTTTGATGTAAAGACTTCTACTAGGCAGAGAGTACCATTCTGTGTTTTATCAGAAGGACATAAACCTTTTTGTTTCACTGAATGCTTCTTCTGCAAGTTCAAACCTTTCAGGAAAACATACAATACCAATTTAATGTTTTCCTCTTTTAGAAGGAGGAAAACATACCCTTCAGGGTAGTTTAGTGAATGTGCTCAGCAAATCCAACCCTTTTCTTTGATTCACATGCTCAGGATTGAGGCGTAAGCACCCATAAACCCTCTGAAGCCTCTCCCAGGCTCTCAGGCTTTTGGCATGCACCAGTGGGACCAGACATAATATAACTTGACTTGCACTTGGAATTTAGTGCACATAAGGGTCAGATCAGTTATATCAAAACAGGTTTTTCTGGTGCACTGAAGATGATCTGAGCCCTGAAAGCTGGGTTATTAGCACTGTCAGTTTCCATTCCCCACCAGAGGATGAACACAAGCCCAAGAATTATGTGCTGACATCGCTCTCCCTCCCCTAGTTGGCAAATAAGTTGGATTATCAAAGGGCTATAGTAGTGGGAATATGTGGGAGACATAAATTTTGATTTTGGTGACCCAAAATGTACTGATGACTCTGGGTGCTAAACTAGGAGTGTGCAGTCGATTGCCAGATGGGGGAAACAGGTCAAGTAAGAGGAAGAACTCCTCTTATTAGACCCTGAGAGTTTGATGTCCCTTACTATTCTATAAGGACATTAGTTGTATCAGATCATGGTTGTATATTATAAACCTCATTTAACCTTAATACTTCCTGCAAGGGTCTACCTTCAAATGTAATCGCATTGATGTTTAGATGTTCAACATATAGGGTTTTTTTTGGCTTGTCCTGGAGCTTGAATTTGGCCTGGGCACTGTCCCTGAGCCTCTTTTGTTCAAGGCTAGTGCTTTATCACTTGAACCACAACATCACTTCTGGCTTTTTCTGAGTAGTTTATTGTCTCGTGGACTTTCCTGTCTGGGCTGGCTTTGCACTACGATCCTCAGATCTCAGCCTCCTGAGTGATAGTTGGGATTACAGGCATGAGCCACTGGTGCCTAGCTCAACATTGGAATTTTATAGGGACACAGTCCAGAGCATAAAATAGAGGTGGGTGAGTTGAGGCATCAACCCAGGCCTACGTGCTATTGAAACTCATGCTTATTTTGCCAATGACTGCCAATCCTTAATGTACAAAAACAGTGGATAGAATGACAAGAGGAGTATTTTCTTCCTATTCCATTAGTGTATTGGTATGATAGTTCAGAACTGAACTGTCTTGTGCCTCCTCTTCCCCCACTGTGGCACAGCAGAATGTGTCAAACGAAATGGGACAGAATAAAATACGTTGACCATTCTGGTATCCCCTTGTTTCCAGAAAGACTTCTCCTGGGTCTCTGAGTGCTATGTGTTGTCCTGTGTCAGCTTCAAGCTCCAACTTTCACCAACTTGACAAATAGATGATATCATAGACTCATTCCAAGCAAGTGCCATCCGGTATCCTTCCCTCGACTCATACACACACACATGTTGAGTGCTTGTGGTGCAATAGGTACTCTTCTCACTTGTACAAATGTGGTAGCAGGGAAAACTGATGAAGAAGACAGGGGGCAGGTGAGTGAAGAAACAAGAATTTCATATAAGCTCACTGTTCTGGAGAACATTAGGCAACGTAGTAGAGTTGAAAAGCCTAAGAGGAGAGAAACACTCAGTGCAGTGGTCAGGGAAGGCCTCTTTGCTATGGTGACATTTGAGTTAAATTTTGAGAAGCAAGATGAGATTCATTATGGAATGATTTGGGAGTTAAATAGTCTAGAAAGAGGAAGAGTAAAAGTATGTGAGTAGGACAAGAAGATGTATTTGGAGAGCAAAAGGAAGACCAATACAGTTAGATGGAATGATCCAACAGGACAGTAGCCTAAGAGGAGATGGGAGAAATAAACCTGGGCCAGGATCACAGAAGGCTCAGGATACTGTGGAGAAGGGTTGGCGTTTATTCTGAATGCACATGCTTCTCTTGGAAGGAGTTTGACTGGCAGTCGTAACTAATCATTTGGCATATCAGGATGATTGTGATGATTTTGTGTTTCCATTCCCTGTGTCTTTCTGTAAGGCAGATTGGACAACTTATGCTGTGGAGTGGTCAATTTAAAATTTGCTTTTGAAGAGCACCTAGGGGCAACAAATCAGACAAGGTTTACAGCCCAAATCTGCTTCAGCTTTGTTGATCACAAACCCATGGTTAATGCTGAAGAGGCTTGGCCATCTGTCTGCCATTGCTCATCTCCAGATGATGCTCTAGTGAGGAGTGACCTGTAGCCTCCTCCCCCCCTTATCTTCTCCCTTTCTTCTTAGAATACAAACTCTAGTCTAACCTTCTCATGAGGAACACATTTCTGCCCATAGCTGCTCTTTTCTTAGTTCAAAGTCATCTTTTTCCAATGATAATTTCTTGGCGCTGATTTCATTATCAGCATAGGAAACTTGTCCAGTTAGGACTCTGAAGCCACAATAGAAAGGCAATAGGATCCTGGCAAACATTGGTGGCTGGCTGGAGGTCACCTTGGTGAGCCAGACTTACTCACTGGAGGGAAACAAAAGAAAGGCTGTGTTGCATCCATCTGCTGGCACTCCTGGCTTTGTGCTTTGAGGGCACCTATTGTGGGCCCAGCTGGTAAGGTTTGGGGGTAGCTGAAGGTTCTAACATGGAAGGCAGGGAAAATGTGAATGAAGCCAGAGATATACAACAGGAAATCTGGAAGATGGGAATTGAAAAATTGGGATGCAACATTTCTTCTGGAAAGAGGAAATCTAGCTTCCACATTAAGGGAAAACAGATAAACAGATAAACTTTGTCTCTGCATCTGACTTACTTCACTTAAGATTCATTCTTTTCCGTTCTTTCCAATTCTTATAGGTAATAGAATATTCTTTCTAAGGGAGTAAAATTCTATTGTATATAAACCACTTATTTATTTATTTTTGTTGGTTGGGGCCCTGGATGCTGTTCCTGAGCAATTTTTGCTCAAGGCTAGTGCTCTACCACTTTGAGCCACAGCTCTACTACTGATTTTTGAGTGGTTAATGTGAGATTACAGTCTCCTGGGGACTTTTCTTCCTGGGTTGGCTTCAAATGATGGTCCTCAGATCTCAGCCTCTTGAGTAGTTAGGATTACAGGTGGTGAGCCACTGGGGCTGAGCTTATACCACATTTTTTGGATCCATTAGCATCTAAACATAGAAATAAATAAAATGGAAAAACTGAAATATGGGAGATGAAAGAAGGAAGAACTCTGATAGTGTAACTCCTTAGCAAGGAGAGTCAAAGTTCAACAAAATAAACACCAGGAAAGGAGTACTTAAAAGGTGTGGGATGGAAACCAAGTAGATGATGAAGAGAATACAGTCAAGAATTCAATGTAAAAGGAGAGGGTAACAATGCTTGATAGGAAATGTAATCATTAACTTATTCTGTACAGTATCTTTTTTATTTTCGGTCGGTCATGGGGCTTGACTCTGGGCCTGGGCATTCTCCCTGTGCTCTTTAGCTCAAGGCTAAGCACTCTACTACTTGAGTGTACAGCATCTTTGCAATAAAGAATATATAATAAAAACAAAAAAGAATTCAACGTACAGCCGATGACATTAAGAAAAGCTGGGGAAAATGTGTTCCCCATCAGGTGCTCTTAGGAAGGAGTATGGTAAATGCCTCATTTAGTAACATACTCCTTTTTGACAAATGCTTTTTTTTCTCCACCCTTGAGTAGATCCAGTGTTTGAAGCTCATGGAAGTGGGTGGAAGCCGTCTTGCCCTCCTCTTTTCTAGGATGCACTCTATATGTGACTGTGACTTCCAAGGAAATTTGTTTGCCATTTGCTTTTTTTGTTTTTTTGAGGGGGAAGTGATTTCTAACTTCTTTTACCTCATAAGTGAAGAAAAGTATTGCACCTTTTGAAACACACCAGATTGATTGACTTCATACGTATTTTTTTTTTTCTTGTCAGTCATTGTCTTATGTACTAGCATAGATTTGCAAGTCAGTAGTGTGTGGTCTTCCTAGAAGCCAGCTGAAGATTGGCCCACAGAGAAACCCTGAGAGGGGTGCTGGAAGACAGCACCTGTGGGATGACTGGCATCCTTTCTGGTGATGAGGCTGCCAGGCCTGCTTCTTGAGAAGCTGGGGCCGGTAGAAGGGCAACACTTAAGCAACATGGGGACCAGTTGGGGGAATCCCTTTTTTCTGTCTTGCATATAAGGAACCCTTGAGCAACCTGCTGAAGCTCTCCGGTTTAATTAAAATGGCAAAGAGTCTTATTAAGACTCTTTTATTATAAGTGTTAATAGGGATTTTATCAGACTATTTCAGTTGCAGTTTCCAATTTTTAAAAAAAGTTTAGGTAATCTTTTCCACGTTCCTTAAATCCTAATTCTTGTAGATTCATTAGTATTGAACCATTGCTTTCTCATGTCTCAATTCTTTGTATATGCGTTCTTTTCAGATGTATTAAACAAACAAAACCCTTCACAAGCAAAAAAAAGAAAAAAGCTGGGGAAGAGGGTGAGTTGGAAGGATGGGTGGGAATGTTGAAAGGGGTGACATTTGATCAAAATGTAGTATATTCATAAACTTCTTTGTTGAATAGCAACTCCTTCGAACAACTAAAGATAATAAAATTTAAAAAGAGGAAATGTAGAAGGTGGTGGGAAGGTGTTAGGGGCATAAAGAAGATGATTTTAATTTAGTGCGGAAGTAAAAGCCTAAGATAACCTTGTTTGTTTCTGTTTCCTGGTGTGTACATTGCGGGGTGGCTGGGGGCCTCCACACATTCCTGGTGTTTGCTGCGTCCCCTTTAGAAAGCAGATTGCTTGTGCACTTAATGCCACAGCTTTCTACCAGGGATCTTCTCTCTGCTTCTTGGTAGCAGTACAGCATAAACTAATTCTATCTTATGAAATCATCATTGTGAAAATCAGTGGTTTCTTTCTCCTGCTGGACCATATGCTAACCTGTCTGAATGTAATCTTAAAAGCCCATTAGCTCTTTCTCTATCTCTGTCATTTACTCCTGTCCTTTTTATTCTGATATCATGTATTGTTGTGCATTATATTCATCTTGGAGAGGAACTGAGGTATAAATTATAATAAATACAGCCTGAAAGGAAGTCAGTTGTATCTGCTATTGACTTGCATAATTGTGTTGAAGTTGTTTTTTTCTTTTTTCTTTGTTAACAATTACATAATATAAAAATTTCAGGCAACTGTAAATAAAAACAAAGATATTAAGTTAGGCACTGGTGGCTAAAGCCTGTATTCCTAGCTACTCAGGAGGCTGAGATTTGTGGATCATAGTTTGAAGCCAGCCCAGTCAAGAAAGTCTGTGAGATTTTTATCTCTAATTAACCCCTCTCCCCAACAAAAAGCTGGAAATGGACCTGTGGCTCAGGTGGTAGAGCATTAGCCTTGAGTGAAAAGGCTCAGGGACAGTTGACTTCAAGCCCTAGGACCAGTACCGAACTCTCTCTCTCTCTCTCTCTCTCTCTCTCTCTCTCTCGCTCGCTCGCTCTCGGTCTCTCGTTCTCTCTCATGCTGGATCTCCTCTGTGAAGAGATCCTTGAGGAAAGAGGATGAATTTATGATATCTAGGAGCTTAGTGTATGAAGGGAATGCTTGGCATTATGACCGAATTGGGTATCAGCAGAATAATCTTCAGTAAAGCACGGAAGTACTCAGTCTCATGGAGTGGCTCTGCTTCCCGGGTGACCTGTAATCCTGGTGTTAGAAGTGACTCTTTACAGGACAATGGTGCACTGATGTAATTCCTACATGTGCTTCATAGTAGATGTCAGCAGGGTAGTTTGGCTGCAGCCTTCCAGACCAGTAGAGATGCTCATATTCTCAGGTGTTTCTTTAGGAAGAAAGTAAGTTGGTTTTCTTTGCTAACTATTGGAATGGTTCTTATCTACTCTTAACTCAGTAAGAACAGGCTGGGAGTGTGTTTAAGTAGAGTACCTGCTTAGAATGCATTGAGCCCTGAGTTCAAACCCCAGTACCATCAAAATAAGCAGACAAACAACAGCAAATGATCATTATGAAGAGTCAGGAAACTTTATGGCCATCTTTTGCCTGGCCCACTAGGAAGGTCTTAAAGAGGGAATCAAGGCAGCTTTCCTAAAAACCTTGCAGCAGTCTTTCAGGTTAAGCAAAGTAAATTCGAACTCTTTCAAGATCACAATGCCCCTGTGGCTGGGTGCTGGCTTTCCTCTTGCTCCTCACTGTGTCTCTTGTTCTTTATTCTCCTCTTCTGCTATGTCCTTACACAGGCCTTACCCTGACTGCTTCTCTTAATCTCTGCATTTGCTTCTCCCAGCACTCCACATTCCCCCAGGTTCCCCAAACCTTTAACCACCTGACCTCCCTCAGATTTCTGTTCAACCATCATCCTCTAGAAAGCATTCTCTGGCCACCTTATTGTTATTAAATATATATGTATATATGTTCAGTTCTCTCAGTAATTATAAATACTACTGGGGTACAGTGTGATGTTGGACAGTATGCAATGTCTGGTGATCTGATAAGGGCAAGGAACACACAGCTATCACTTCCATCTCTTGGTGGGAGGGAGTTTTCAACTCCTTTGTCCTTATGAGACCACTGGTGTAACTAAGGTCCATAGATGAGCAGTACATGAAGCTTGTGTGATGTAGGGCAATTGTTTAGCTGCTGGTGTGGGGAAAGGGTTCTGAAAGTTTAGCTTCTCCATGCAGAGTTTACACCACCTTCAGGTTTCTAAATACAATCTGTACTCCACTTTCCGAACTATTACATTCCTGAACCTCTTTAGAGGGTGGCCTTCCTTTTGGGCTCTTTTCATCTTAACTCTCAACAGACTGATTTGAAACGTTCAAACGCCAGCAAAATCAAGGGCCACTTCCCTATCTATTTGTGTACACATCTGTGCAGTCTTCTCTTACTCTGCCATTTTTGCTTTCCCATTCTCTTGCCCTACCAACTATCGGCTCTGCCTTGTGAGTAGTTTTGCTACGTGCTTCAAGTGTAAGTAAACAGAAATCTATGAGGCTCTGAAATGGTCCACTCAGCAGGAAATGAAGATTCCTGGAAGGCTCAGAAAGGTTGATTGTGGGAGGTGGAATGTTGAGGGAGACAGAATCCTTGAAAATGTGCTCGGACGGGGTCATCTTTTTGGCTACTTCCAACTGTAAAAGTTGCATTGAAGTGATTTTTGTGGAATGCTCTGAGCTACTAAGATAAAAGGTTCCATGGCACAAAGGGCATTGTTATTAGCTCTGCTTTTTTGAAGTGATGTTATAATCTTTGTTCATTTTCAGTTTTATTATTCATTGAGCTTAGTGAATTTTCTCACCGGTTCCTCCTTTGTATGATCACAATATCTAACAGCTTTAATCAGCCAATTTGTCTTGACAAAAATTACATGCATGGCTGTCCCTATTCATCGCACCGTTTTGTCTTTTAAATCTCCATCCAACCATAGTTTTTCTCTCAGAACCCAGGATGTATGTTCCATCTCAATGTTTTGGTTTCACCCAATAGGTACCTTATCTGTTTTCCACCAGCATAACCTGCTTTAATTCTCATTGTCTGAGAGCATTGTTTTTAATCATTCCATATTCATGTGGAACTCATGGAGCTGCATTATCAAGATTCAAAATGAACTGACATTACTTAATGGAATCGCTCAATAGATTGTTAGAAGCAATTTTATTCCCTTTTATTATTTAGTCCAATGCCCCTGTTTTATCAAGAATTATATTTCCTTTCACCTAGCCTTGTCAGACTTGATTAGTAGCAAGGGAGTGCATTAACAAGAAGAACTTAACTTCTTCATCAAGATTGAGAATCTTTTTATGAAGTTTGGTTTTTATTTTTTTTCGGTCTGCCTTGTAATTCTCTGGATTAAAACTTTGACCCTAGTCACAAGTTCAAGTTGTCTGGACCTCTAGTGATTCATCGTGAAAGAATTTATAGTGTACATTTCTCTTCTAAATTTTGTTTAAGACTTTGTTTTGGGAGAGAAAACTGCTTGGACAAGTTCTAGACCACTTTTACTCTGACCTTCTGGGAACTTCTTGCAGTGGTTGGGCCTTTCTAGAATAGAAAAGACAAGTCTCTGGATAAGTATGTTATCTCCAAAAGCAGAAATGCAAGCAGCAGTGCTATTGAAAAGGGAAAAACAATAGTCCCAAGATGGTGGAAAGAATTCTGAAGGTACAGATTACCTTTTCATTTCTGTGTTTGAAAAGTATCTGTTGGCTGAAGCCTATCCCCTAAAAGCTTTTATTCCCTTTTGTTTTGATCAGTTAACATTAGAGATTTTCAAATACTGTGCTTAGCTTCATTCTCTCCTTTTTTTTTTTTTGCCAGTTCTGGGACTTGAACTCCGGGTCTATGTGTTGTTCCTGAGCCTTTTTGTGCTCTACCATTTGAGCCACATTACCACTCCTGGCCAGGGCTGGTTTTGAACTGTGATCCTTAGATTTTAGCCTCCAAAGTACCTAGGATTACAAGCATTAGACACTGGTGCCTGACTCATGCCTCTCATTCAATTTAGTCAGGAAGTTGAGATCTGAGGATCAAGGTTGGAAGCCAACCTGGACAGGAAAGTTCATGAGACTCTTATCTTCAATCAACAACCAAAAAATCCACAAGTGGAGCTATGGCTCAAAGGATACAGTGCCAGCCACCCTGAGCAAACAAAAACAAAAACAAACAAAACCAAACAACTCAGGGACAGTGCCTAGGCCTTGAGTTCAAGCCCCAGGTCTGGCACACGTGCGTGTGCGCACACACACAGACACAGACACACACAGACACACACACACATAAAGTCAAAAGTGGAGTTGTAGAATATCAGCCTTGAGTGAAAAAGCTCAGGAAGAGTGCAAGGATATGAATTGACACTAAAACACAACAGAAAACACAAAACAAGACAAAAAATATTTTACCAATGTGTGGTATTTTCAGGGGAGAATTCAATGGTGTAATTCCTTAGAAAAAGTCACAGTCCAACAAAACAAACACCCGGAAACTGACACTTGAAAAATGTGTGGTGGGGAAGGTTAAGGGGATGGGGGTAGATGAAGGAAGAGAGGAAGGAGGGAGGTGGAAAGCAGTCATAGTGTTCAACGTATATCTAGTGAAACTTGCACAATTGTGGGGAGGGGTTGGGTTGGGAGGGGTGGGGAAGAATGATGAAAGGACATCAATCAAGAGATATTATACTAGAAATGAATTTGTTGAATGGTAATCCCTGTGTACAACTGCATAAAGATAATGACAATTAATTCAAGATATATTATACTTACAAATGAATTTGTTGGGTGGTAATCCCTGTGTACAACTGCATAAAGATAATGACAATTAATAACAACAATAAAAACTTCCCTTGGATTACAGCATATGTGGAAGGTTTATTCCTGGGTCATTGTCTTCTACATATTCCTCCTATTATTATTCAAATTCAGTTCACATACATAGAAAGCTAGATTTCACAGCCCTAGTTTTTGGGCCATTGAAATAATTTAGACACACATCTAAAGCTAATCAAAATACAGCCAAAGGTGAAATAATTTTGGAATCATATGCTATAGAATACCATGTTTCTCTACTTTTGCTACTAGCAAAATATAATGCTTGTATGAGCAGTATAGGCATATATTAGAGGCTAGGGGAACTTAATTATAAAACAATCTGTGAATGACTGCTAAATTCTCAGATCTTTAATTTTGTTATTTACTTAAGGAAGCAGCTAGACAAACACAGACATATTTAACTCTGAAAATCCTGAAATTGCATTTATTTCTGGCAAACCAGATTCTTGGGAATGGGCTGTGGAAGTGGTATGCTACTTAAAGAAATCTTTTTATAAATTTTACAATGAATCTTCTCATGCATTTGTTTAGCTTTAAAAAAATCCGTTTGGATTTTTTTTTAAAAATAATGACTTTTGTAGAAGGATAATTCAAGCTTTACAAATGAAGTAATTTTTTTTTTACATTTTATATGCAATATAGGGATATTCTTTCAAAAATTCAACCTTATGTTGAACCTTTCTATAAGTAGATTTTGATTCATTTTGTAATTTATATTTTTGATAAAGTCGATGTCTGTAAATCATTTTAAAGTAGGACACAGCTGAATTACCCTCCTTTATTCTACAGAGATGCTTAAGTAGCATAATTAGTTAATACCCACAGCTTTCTGGAGAGATGAATAAAAGATGGGCTTCTAGATAGCCTCGACCTCCTCTCTCACCTTTTCTCTTCTACACCCTCAGGCAATTTCATAGTGGCTGAAAAGATGGCAGGAAATAGCTAATTTACTCTATCTCAGAGGCTTGCTAGTACTCTCTTAGAGAACCATTTTTTTTGTTTGCTTCATAAGAGATAAAGAAATAAAAATAACCCCAAGAGAGACCAAACACAATGAGGTAATAGGAGCTTGAAAATTGCAACTTTATTACGAATCAAAGCATTGGCATAGGAAAAATCAAATCCCTTTTTTAGGGGGTGGTTATGATTACATTACACTAGTGAGAACGAAGATCTGCTTTCCACTCATCTATCAATCTCTGCCTTTTCTGCAAGCTTAAGGACATTCTGTATCATGTCTGCTCTGTTACTCTGGTCAGGCAAATTTCTCAGATGCTCCTAGGCCCTCCTAGATGTTTGTTCAGTTGCTGGTTCCTCTATGTCCTCTCTCAGTGTTTGGAGATTACATGTACGCATGTACACACACACACAGGCACACAATACATATACTATATGCATGTCATACATACCACATGGACAGCGATGATATGCATACATCCACAACATACATACACATATATATATATACATATACAGTCAACACACATCAGTTATACGTATCACAAATACACATACTTACACATACATCACACACAAATCTCTGCTACTCCTTCTTACTTAGTCTCAGACTGTATTCCACTGAGTGCATGGGGACCCCTTTCTCTGTTGGACAAAAGAGAAAGCCAGTGGGTATCTGAGCATTTTCCCTGAGGGATTGTCTTCTTTGTGAATTTTTGGTCCCATATCCAAGAGACTCGTGCTTAATATCATAACACAAGGTCACAAAGGTACTTTTTAGGAGAAGTTCATAGCTGACACTCTTATATAGAAGTCTATAACATTTGTTTCTTTTCATCTCACATTGCAGAGTTCATGTGATCAATCCTTTGTGCTTCAAAGGCAAGATGCTCCAGATCCTTAGAGATCCCTACAGATGCTGGAGAAGCTGATGGGAATCCAAGCAAGTTGTATCATTGTTCCCGTTTTTCTATCCCTGGTTCATTCACTTTTACCTCTGGTCTGGTGAGTTTTAACTTTAATTTTGTTCTGCTTTCACTGTTTCCCAATTTAGCAAACAGTGTTTATATTAAGTGACAACTAATGGAGTTGAAACCATGAGACCCATGTTGCTTTGTCTTTCTTTCCTGCTTCTCAAATGCCAGTCTTTTACCACCCACTAAAATCACTATTATTTCTTCCTTTCAGTAGGATTATAAAATGTACCTTCTTTACAGTCTGTTTTGAATTTTTTCATATTTCTCAATAGATCTGGAAGATTTCTTAAAAGCTCTCACTTTTGAATAGGCTTCCTTCAAAAAGGGAAAAGTATTGTTTTCTATAATTATGATACAGTCATGAATATGTTGTGGATATTTAACAGCCAAAAGATTTACGCTTGACATTTTTAGATAGATGTAAATTGTATTAATTGATGTGACTTCACTGGTATTTTGAAATTTGGGTAGTGATCTCCTAATACACAGAGCTCCAGTGTTAATCTGAATGAAGGAATAGGGAAGTTAACTACAGAAGACTTTTCATAATGACTGGGCTTCCCAACACTCACACAATATTGTCCTCTATGCTTCTGACTAGAGGTGGTCACGCCTGTTATTAAGGGAGCCCTTACCCTGTCCCTTTCACCTCTAGGGAGGTAATTATCTCTATTGTACTTCAGAAAACTGTATTCCATAGCATAGTCTTTCTGCTCCCTAGGAAGTAATCTGCTGGAATTCAAAATACAATTACCATGCTTGGCCAACTTCCTGTATCCTGAAGCTGACCATTATTAATGGCATCCAATTATTCATAGCAATCAAGCAGTCAACCTTACAGAACAGATCACAGCAGTAGGGGTTTGACAGTCTGCTGGCTGGGTGTAATGAAAGGAGACAATGTCATATCCTGATCGTCCTTAGTGAACACAACATGCCACTTGCAGACTTACTGGAGTGCTATAATAACTTGATTGCAAGATTTAGCCTGTCATTATTTTACAAGCATATGTTTATAGATGCTGGCAGGAACAGGAAAGAAAGAAGTACTTCAAGTCAGCTCAATGTTTGGGATTTCTTTGGCTTACCCCATATCATTGCAAATTAACTATAGACTTTGGTAAGTCTTTTAGGGTTTCTGAGCCTGGGTTTCCTCAATTGAAACATGTAGATAATTTTCCTACTTTTCAGGGTAGTTGTGAGCCTGAACTAAGGTAATTGCCATGAGATACTCAGGTAAGCAGAGGTTACCTAATCCCTGTCAATTTCCTGTCTTACTAAATCAGCCTCGCCTCCAACAGAGGTAAAAGCAACGAAATAAAAAGCTTTCTCACTCTTCGCCAAAGTGAAGGATAGGTTTGACTCATTCTGCCTTTTCCACAACTCACAAGTCAAAGGTTTCCCTTTATTGGGCAGTGGTATGAAAGTGTGATATTTGTTTGCAGCAAAGGAGCCCTGAGCATTAGGACTGACATAAATTTCCAGGTGGTTGACTTTTGACCCTTTCATTTCCTTCACTGTATTTTCCCTTTGACTTGGCATGATCTACAACAGTTCCAATCTAGCTGAAAAAGAGAGCAATTGTTTCCTTTGGGAAGTAAGTTAAATTTCTCAGGCCACTAGGAGGGCGATTTTCACGAGGAATGACTGTAATTTGAATGTGAAACCTAGAAACTTGAAGAGGCATTGGGAATGCAGACAGTTTTTGTTCATTAGCATGACACTGACATGTAGTTCTAGTGACCACACGTTCCTTTATCAGTCCCACCTCCTTGCCTATCCCAGAGATGCTCCAGTCATTTGCACCCCAATTTAAAAATCTGTACCTTTACAAGATGGCTAGAGTGAGATGAAGATAAAATAGTCTTCGAATTTTTTTTAAAGTCCACTGCTTATTTGAACCACGTGCAAATTGATGAATTCAATTTTCTGTGAACCGTAAGAAGCACTGAGCAAAAATTTACTAACAGAAACAAGAACTTTAATTTTAGAGAACCCTGCAGGCAAATGAAGGATTTCTGGTGACTGTGAAACAGCCTCTATTTTTTGTAAGCCAGGTGGACTGTTCTGATCTATAAACAGATGTAGGGACAGAGGGACCTAGAGACAACTTGGTGTATTTGTCTCCATGTTGGGGCAGTTCAGATGGTGGCTCTGGGCAGTAAAATGCCATAATAGGTAAGGGAATATGCTTAAATAAGCACCTCAAGTGCTAAGCGCACCACACTTTATGACTTGTGTTTTTGTATCTGAGAAGTGGCATCAGAGATCTGACTGGTCCTTGCATTCTGATGCCCAGTACAGCGTGTTGAACAGTAACCCCTACAAGTTGTTCATGTTCTTCTTCCTGGAGCCTGTGAATGTGGTCTGATTTGCAAAAAGGCACTATGTAGAGGTAACTAATGAGCTTGAAAGCATCCTAGATTACCTAGAAGGATTTTCACTCAGTGGCAAGAGTCCCTCATAGTAACAGGAGAATACACACACACACACACACACACACACACACACACACACACACACACACACACACACACACACACACACACACACACACACCCTTAGGCTTAAGGTGGAGTGATGCAGCTAGAAGTGATGGGAGCTAGAAGAAGCCAGAGATTGAATCTTTCCCCCAAATCTCTAGAAAGAAATGTGACTCTATCAATGCCTTGATTTTTAGACTGCTGGTTTCTGAAGTGGTGGAGTGAATTTATGTTGTTTTAGGCCATTTGTTCTGTAGTAGTTTGGTACATCAGCCATAAGAGTAAAAAATGGAATTCAACATAGCCAAAGTTCCATAGGTTGTAGTTTTATTTTTTTTTCAGATGAAATAGAACTATCTTTTTTTTGGAAGGTGGGGGGAGAAAACACATTTTCCAGGAAATGCTTTGTTTACCCCTTTCTTCTCTTACATTCTTGCTTATTTTTCATTAATTAAGCCATTCAGGATTTACCTAGCATCTTCCAAGTGTTAGGTACGTGGTATATTAGAAGCATGCCCAGTGAGCAGACTGCATTTGTATCCCAGCCTTATTTAGTTTATTTACAGGACAGACAAATAGAAAATGGATTCTCACTCAGGGTCATGAGGAAAGCTGGTTGGGTTTGGAATGATGAACAAACAAGATTCCGTTAGTAATCAGTGGGGTGAATTCCTTTGATGGTAGGGGACAGGGAGAAATGTAGACACTGGTTTTAAGTAAGTAACTGAACCTGAGCAACTGTGGCAGAAGTTGTAGAAAGAAAAAGGGGGTATTTTTGTCAGGCTTTCTATTGTGAGAAGCCAAGCATCGACATTAGATTTTTTTTTTTTTTTTACTTTGCCCTCAGGTGTGACAAATGGAAAGATTCATCTTTGCTGGCTGGGATATATTTTCCTGTGTATAGGGCAAAACAGCTTTCTATAGTTGTAGGATAGGGATAGGTATTTTTTTTTCTCTAAAAGACTAGAAGATAAACAGAGGTTGTAGTTGCTTTGATATCTGTTATGGTATTTAATATTACAGCATGAGAGCAATCATAGACAATAAGTAAACCAATGAGTTTGTGTTCCAAACTTATTAGAAACTGATAAGAAAGTACATCATTTTTGCCTGAATTGAAAAATGTATTTTTGTTCCCTCTTTCATTTTTTTGACAAGTGTTAAAAAAATGCAATAGCTGCACTTATCCCAAGAGGTATACCAGAACAGGCGGTGGTCTGGACATGGCCCATAGGCCATAGTTTAACTAGCCTGGAGATCAAGAGCAACTTCTACTTTTGCAAGGAAAAGACTCCTGTCTGCATCTAAAAGTTCTACTGTAAGCAGCAGCTGCAGGACTGGAGAGTTAACATGGAAAAGAAGTCTCCTTGGGGATCCACTAATATCTCTGCAAAATCTCAGCTCTTGAAGGCTCAATAAACATGTCTGAGTTGGAATTAAAAATATTTTATTTTGCTTCATGAATCAACATTTAATGATAATGTTTCTACTTGAAATTTCAGCTATAAATGTGCAAATTATGCATGAAATTGATGTACATTATTCCATAATGAACTAATCTGATAGAAAAACATATTAGGTACTTGTATCAAAAACAAACCATTCATAACTATTAGGACATTTTGAAATGGAGAACCATGTTCTCAAAATCCCAGATGAATGGGAATTGGAGCCATTCTGTTATGTCCAGGGATTGTAAATCTGTTGTGTCTTCCCATTATGCTGGTACTGCCCAGCATAATTCAAAATACTGAAAGATAGTTCTTAAAATTTATCCCATGACATCCTTTCCTGAATGATAACAAACATTCCTACAGACTCATGCAGGTATAACCTCCACTTGGCATTAGGAACTATGCTGGTAAATAATGATCACAGCTTTGGATTTTTGCTGGCATCTGTCAAGCCTACTTATAATCCTAGCTACACAAAAGGCTGAGAACAGGAAGATTGTGGCCAAAGGCCAAGATTAAGGAGGAAAGGTTAGCGACTCAGAGCTGGCCTGCGCCCATTATCCCAAGGTCTCTGGGGTTGCTACGATCAAGAGGATCATGGTTGGACAACTCCAGTAGAAAAATCTTAAGAGAGTCTGTTTGTATAGACAGAAGCTAGACACCGTGGTATGTGCCTGTGATGCCAGCTATGCAGTAGATGTGCCAAGATGAGAAGCGAGACCCTGTCTTAAAAAATAACCAATGATACGCAGAACTGGAGGCACAGCTCATCGATAGCCAGCCAGCTTTGTAAGTACAAGGTTCTCAGTTCAACACCCCAGTACCACGTATACATGCACATACAGACGCACATAGACACACAGACACACAGACACATACACACACTGGATTTGTGAAATACTTTGTGGATTCAAGTGCTTTATTATTCAGACCTTATGCGCATACACTACAAAAAATTAGGTTTAAGCTACGTCTTTTTAATTCTTAAATGTCTACCTTGCACCTTTCTTTAAAACTTTGTATTTTAGGCATACTGATTCTGTATTGGTACCTACAAAATGTGCGCCATATTTTCACCAAGTGTTGGCAGGTATCACATTAAGAGTCCATTTAGCTTTAGTGTTTGTGGTCATTTGGATAAATGCCCAGGAGTGGGATGGCTGGGTCATAGGGAAAAGCATTATATTTAGTCTTTTGAGGAACTTCCATGCTGCTTTCCAGAATCGCTGAACCAGTTTACATTCCCACCAACAGTGTGGTTTTGGCCACATCCCCGCCGGCACCTGTTATTGGTAATTCTCTTGATAATGGCCATTCTGGGATGGGCCATTACTGGGATGAGGTAGAATCTTATTGTTGTTTTGATTTGCATTTCTTTTACGGCCAGGGATGTTGAACATTTCTTCATGTATCTATTGGCCATTCTTACTTCTTCCTCTGAGAAGTCTGTTGTTAAGGTTTATTTTTAGCCCATTTATTATTTGATTGTTGTTTCTTTGAGGGCTTATGGGGGAGGGGTTAATTTTTGAGCTCCAAGTGTATTTTAGATATGAGGCCCTTGTCTGATGCATAGCTAGTAAAAATCCTCTCCCATTCTGTAAGCTTTCTATTTATCTTGCTAGCTATGTCCTTTGCCATGCAGAAACCCTTCAGTTTGATGCAATCCCATTTATCCAGTCTTTCTTTGATTTGTTGCTGTGCTTAGGAGCCCTAATATTTTAGGAGCCTGTAATATTTTCATGTTTCTGGCTTTATATTGAGGTCGTTGATCTATTTAGAATTGATTCAGGTGCAGGGTGATATATAAGGATCCAGCCTCAGTTTTCTGCATGTGTATAGCCAATTCTGCCAGCACCATTTGTTGAAGAGACTTTCCTCCATCCTGTGCATAACCATGTTTATTGCAGCATTCTTTACCATAGCCAAGATATGGAATCAACCCAGATGTCACTCAGCAGATAAATGAATCAAGAAAAAAGGTGGTTCATATATACAATAGAAGTGTATGCTTCCATTAGAAAGAATATTGTACCATTTGTAAGGAAATAGAAAGAGGGAAAAATTGTATTAAGTGGAGTAAGCCAGACCCAACGAAACATAGGCTGCATGGTTTCCCTAATTTGTTGTAATTAGAATGTGTCTAAAAATCTACAAGTAAACACAATGGATGGTAAAAGACAAAAAAAATACGCTTAGACATGATAAATCATACAGGACTCAAAACATTCACACAGTGAGACTAAAGGAGGATATTCTTAGGAGAGGATCTCAAAGGCTCAATCACTATAGGCATATGATCATATAAAATGATGTTTATTGAAACGAATACCAAAGAAATGGAAACGAGGTTAAATGTTATTTTGCTTCTTTTTTTCCTCCCTTGTCGCTGTTTTTGATTTCTGTACCTTTTGTCTCGTATGTAAGTGTATCTGTTTTGGGGAGGGTAAGGAGGATCACAGGTATAGTGGGACAAAGGGTCAACTAATTCAGCAGTGATACTCACTAGACACTAGGTTGAAAATGAACTATGCAACTTGGGGTGGCGGAGGGGTTGGGAGAAAATGAGGGAAGAGGTGACACCACTCAAAAAGAGATGTACTCATTACCTGACTGATGTAACTCTAACCCCTCTGTAATCACCTTTACTACAACAACAATAATAAAAAGTCCATTTATTTGGAGCCACTCTCCAGAGACCACAGAGACTTAAAGTTTTTTATGGAGGCTTCAGAGATAACTGAACCTAACTTCCTCATTTATTGCCGGTGGGAGCAATGGGAAGGTGACAAGACAATTCATTAGTTCTACCCATTAACTTAGTTTCTATTTCACCCTGTAATGAGCTTGATTCTTTATCTACTCAGGAATGCTGCTGGCTTTGTGTTTTCCAGAAGCAACAAAATTGTTCTGAGCATCTCTATAGCCTCTGTCTTCCTTATGCAAGTATCTGGGAGACTGAGAAATCAAAGGCATGTTGTCTTAGAAATTTTCTTTTTCTATAGGCCATGGCTTTGGATGTTGATGTTAAAATTCATTTCATGTAGTACTAAGGTGAAGGTGTATGGTCACCTCCTTGCAAATGGAAGCAGAGTATTTCTAGAAGGCTTTCCCTGAAACAGAAGCTGGATGGTGTCTCTCTCCACACAATTTTTATGCAGTAAGTAACTGATCTGGTGATGGGTGGAGGGACTTGGGCACAAGATTGCCTGGGACAACTGAGGTACTACAGTGATCACTGGCATTTGGTGCCTGGCAAATGGAAATCTGTTTTTTTTTTTTAATTCCCTGCAGAATGAAATCTAAGTCCAGCTTTTGGCAGGCATACACAGTCTCAGTGGGACTTAGAAAATCAATAGTAAGAATTTTCCAGAACTCAGGGAAAGGAGCCAAGAGAGAAGTCCTCTCAGAAGCCAAGGGGGAATAAAGAAGAATTAAACGAATAATAAAATGTAAGGTTATAGTCCATCTTGATGGTGTAGCTCCTCAATGAAGTCATCCTTCCAGAAAAGCAGAGCTAGCCCTGGCTGGATTGAAAGTGGAGGCCTGGTACACCCTTCCCTCCAGCACTGACCTTGCACAGTGGTCTCTATGAGCTTGGTCTGCTTTTGCTTTGTTGAAGGGTCTCGGGAAACTCACTTTCTCCCTAAAGATCTTTCAGTTTGGAAATGTTCAGGTTTCTGTGAAAAACAAAAATTTCAATCCAGAGATCCTCCACAGTCTTTTAACTTTTACTGTGAAACAAAAGTAGATAATACCATTTGATCTCATCAGTTCCTATGACTAATATGATCATTGGAATGACTTTTTGTGCACTTGAGGTCCCACCCTTAGAGCTGTCAACCAACAGTTCTGAGCTTTGATATCATTCCTATTCAGAAGTTCCTGTTTCACCTGACAATTAACAACACTGCCATATGGAAATACAGGAATCTTAATCCTTAGCACTCATTGGAAACCTCCATCTCTGTCAACCCCATGTCTTCTGCCCATTCTTAGTAGATGAGCCTGCCCACTTAGACACGGGTCTTTTTGTAGGTATTAGTTCTGCATTGTGGCAACTCTGTAACTTCCTGGGCAAGATCTTGGATTGGCTTTGGCCCACTTCTCTTATTGACTCAAATGCCCAGGTTAAGTTTCACATGCCCAGCATTTGTACAAACTCATCAGCTTCATGATTGTAATTATACAGACTGGGGTGGAACCCAATAATTCCATTCTTTAGTGCTGTAGCTAATCTATTTTATTTGAATTCTTCTTGGGAAAATTAGTTGCTGTTGGTGCATTTTGATTCCCAGCACAGTCAAAATAAAAAGAAAGTTTTTTTTTTTAAAGGAGCAAGCAAATCCTACATATTTAAAAATTTAATAGTACCATATGATCATTGAAACTGGATTAGTGAAAAGATAAGGTGTATTCCTGAATAAGTGTCATAGCCTGACTAGATTAATTCTGATCAATTATTATCTTATTATCTTAAAACACATCTACTGTGAACAGAGTTCTATGAGCAACATAAAAATAACCTTGAGTGATTGTCATAAGTCATGATTGAATTGGCAAAGAATCTGATCATTATAATGATTGAATTATTCGATTTAAATATATTTGTCAGCTTTTGCTTTATTATGAAGTTGTATTTTTTAGGTAAATTCACATTTGGCACCCTTATGTTTTTTAAATAATTTTGTGATTATGATTTATATTCATTCTTGGTAATATCTCTTGTTTGAAGGTCTACTTTGTGTAATACTATGACTACCACTTTAGCTTTATATTTACATGGCACATATTTTTCTGTGAATTTCTCTTTTAACTTTTCTACACATTTCAAGATTTTTTTCTCTCTTTCTGAAACAACTTCTTGCATTTTAGCTGGTTGAAATTTCTGCCTTTTAGTTGGGCACACACATACATACATATATATGTATGTAACCTCATTTATACAAGTAGATCTATCTATATTTATATACATATATATATATGAAATACATTGTTTTAGGAATGGATGATTATTACTTTGTTCTCAAATGTTTTATGATATTTGTCACTTCCACTTTTATTGATTTCTCTTTGTTTTCCTTTTTGTTTGTCTAGTTTATATTTCATTTATTTCCACATTTAAAAGAAAATTTCCCCTCTACTTAATGGGGGCTTAACTTGCTCTTATTTTTGTATTTTCTTAAGGTGAATGCTAGATAATTGTTATTAAACATTTTTTCTTTAATGTATCTGGAGATGTAAATTTCTTTTTAAATATTGCCTCAGCTTCAACTCACAACCAAAAGCCTTAATATTTTGAGCTTGCATTATCCTCTAGTAAAAATAATAAACATATTTCTTTTGTGAGTTTTTTCCTTTTATTTGTTATTTATTTCAAATTAATTATTATTATTATTATTATTGGTGGTACTGGAGCTTGAATGCAGGGCCTTGTGCTTGCTTAGTAGATACTCTACCACTTGAGCCATGCCCCCAGCAATCGAATTACTTCTGAAGTTTTAGATATTCCAGATATCTTTCAGTTACTGATGTCTAGTATATTTGTATCTATGTATTTTTTTATTTCAGTAGATTTTTAATCCTTTGAAATCAAAGCTTATTTTCTCATCTATCTTGTGAATATTTGCATATATACATACATATATACATACATGTAGTGATTTTTTTAATGTTGCATTTATAAAATGTATTTGAGTCCTGAGGAATGTTCAGTGTTTAGCTTTTGATCTCTCTTTGTCTTTTTGAAACTTTAAAAAATAGAAAACCCATACTGTTAAAATAATGGGGCATATCGCAGATCTTATGTTGGGCCACAATCTTTATAAGACATAACCTCAACTCTTCAGCATTTATTGAGCACCATCCAGGTACTAGGTTTTGGTAGACCTTGGAACTGTTATTCATTCTAACTCAGTATCACAGAATAAATTTTAACATCATATCACTTTTGAAGAAGCAGTTGAACGTGATATCACAGTACAAACATGATACCCTAATTCTGAAGCCTTGAGAGATGAGCTTCCTTAGAAATGAATGATTTCTGAAGAAAGGGCTGGGAGCTGATTTTAGGCCTGTCTGTGCTAGAATGCCCAGCAGCCCTGTGGCTGGTCGGATAAAGTAATCCTTCTGCCTTGCTTTCTTCTTCTTAGCATGAGGGGTGGTATTCAGTGATCTTTAAGCGCTTTCACATCTAACATTTGTGATTCATTACATGTCCTTGCGTATTTGCACACCATTCTCCTATCTTATTTAATTAGGGCATTGTACCTTCTGAAGACAATTTTTATTGTTCTTTAAAATATGAAACCTTAGAGTGCACTTACCTTGCAACAAAAAAGAGATGAGAAGAAAAACAAGGTTTTCTAAACATAATAGCTAGTTACCTTATATGTAGGCTTTTATGCATCCTCTGAGCCATATCTACTCTCGGTAGTTGCTGACAAAACAAGATTTTACTGCTGAAAGAGCAGCAGATCTAATATTGCTGTGAAAGAGAAGGCTGAATTTTATTTTGCCTTGGGTCATCAATAAAATTCTAGTCATGCTCTGATCCTATGCTCTTTATTGTTCCCCATGACACATCACACGTAAAGGGAAACTTTCCTTTTCCAGGCATTGTGAAACTTTAAATGAAGAACTGGAAAATACCTGGAAGATCATACATAAGCTTTAGAGACCTAGGAACTTATTTTCCCCGATTTGGTGATACATGCAAATGGGTGCATTTGTTAGGGCAATGCTGACTGCAGTAACAAGTAGGACTACATAACAAATGGTTGCAGTAATAGGAATTGGTTTCCTAGGCATGCAGCAGTCTCTGGCAGGCGAACCAGTCAGCAGTGCAGGTTTCTTCTTGTGGCCATTTAGGGACTCCTGTGGATGGAGGACCCTGCTAATAGCCAGTGTCCTTGGCAAATCAAGATCTGCCAATAGAATATCCTCTTTCCAATGATTTTCGCTGCTGCAGCGATAACCATTCCAGTAAGTGGAGAAAGAGAAAGTAGAAATGTGCAAGTGACTTTTATGAGTCAATCTTAAATTCCATCGACCTCACATATCTGGGAGGGAGATGGAAAACTTAGAATCAGGAAAAAAAGCCCAGAATACCTGTCTCTAAAGCTCATGCTATTTGTAGCCTTTTCATTTCTTGTCTTTTCTTTTTTTTTCTTTTCCTTTTCCTTTTTTTCTTTACTTTCCCTCCCTTCCCTTCCTTTTTCCTTCCCTCCTTCCCTCCCTCCCTCTCTCTCTCTCCCTCTCTCTCCCTATTTCTTTCCCTTCCTTCCCTCCTTCCTTCCTTCCTTCCTTCCTTCCCTCCCTCCCTCCCTCCCTCTCTCCCTCTCTCCCTCCCTCCCTTCTTTCTTTCTTTCTTTCTTTCTTTCTTTCTTTCTTTCTTTCTTTCTTTCTTTCTTTCTTTCTTTCTTTCTTTCTTTCTTTCTTTCTTTCTTTCTTTCTTGCAATTGAACCCAGGACTTCATGCATACTAGGCAAACTCTCTACCACTGAAGTACATCTCAACCTCTTAACCAATCTTCCATTCTTTCATTGTCTTTTGTAAGCTTGAAATATGGGTGTCAAGCTCTGAGACTCTGTATATAATTTATCATTAGAATTCACTTTATTTTTCCTTTGTGGCACCAAATTCAAGCCTTACACGTGCTCTGCCACAAGCTACATCTTCAGCCCCAAATTCAATTTTGTAATGAACCTATGCTGAGAGCAATGAAATATTTATTTGTATGTTTCTTGTAACTTCCCGATAGTCTATTTCTCTCTTTTATGCTCAGTTTTATCAGCTGGAAATGAGAGTGCAGTTTCCTCGATCTTTATTTGCCCTGGGAAACAGAGAGAATGCAATTGAACATTCATCTAGAATCGACAGCTGCTTCTGTCTTGGCTCTGCAAGGTTCATACATTTTAAGGAAGGTGGCTTTTCAAACTCTGTAAATGAATCTGCAGTCCTGTTACATGGAAGGGAACTTGGACTTTCTTTTCTGGATTATAAATCTGAGAAGTTTCATTTACCAAAATATTAACTAACCAATAACCATTACATTTCATGCAAAAATTCAATTGTACCCAAAGGTCTACTTTCCAGTTAACAAACATCTTTATAACCATTAACATTTCCTCTCTGAGTCTTATAAATGAGTTCTGTATTTTTCAGAGTTTTAAAATCAGATATGCCCCTGGAGGTTTTTCTACTCTCTCTTATTTTTCTAGATAGCCTATTCACAGCTCTGATGAGAGGGTCACATAATTTCAACTCTCCACAGAACATGTTGCATTTATATGGTATCAATAAGATGAAAGACACTTTCCATCTGTCCAAAAAATTGAGGGAGACTTACCAAATATTTTGCCTTTCCTAAAAAAAAATCCACCTAAGACCATTATGATTTTCATGAGTTTTACAGGTAGGTCAGAGCTTTCAATTTGCCTCTTTATTTAGAGTTCTCCTGGGATATAGTGATAGGAAGCCCAGTAGCTTTAACCATCAGTGGAGGAAGGAATTGTTTTGATATTTGTGAGCATTGGAGGCAGAATTACTTGGAGACAGGAAAAGTATAGTCACACAGCAACAGAAGTAACTCCCATGACTTAAAAACACTTGAATATCATGAAGTGTTAGCCAAGCTGCTAATATACCAATTTGAATATAGTTTAGGCATCTGGTTAGTTGGCTTGCTTTATTTTTGTTAAAAAATATTTTGGGAAAAATTTAAGTGGAATGATCAAGGGGAGTTATTTTACTATTCTTTTAAAGGGAGGCAGGAAAGAAGGGCATCCGTTTAAGAGGCAAAATAATTTGAATTTTATTCCTGGTTGCTACATACTCACTTGAGTCAGCATCAAACGATCCTTTTTTTTTAAAATTTAAATTTTATTGTAAAGGTGATATACAGAGGGGTTACAGTTACATAAGTCAGGTAATGAGTACATTTTTTGGACAGTGTCACCCCCATAAATTATTCTTTTAAAAATTCTTTATTAAAATTAAGTGATTGCATAAACTTCACAATATTGTGGGATAGTGATACTTAGCTAAAGTCACAAGTGAGTTGTTAATTATCCTGGTCTATAAAGCTTGTGAACTCTACAAACTTGGACAATACAACTATTTCTTCCAAGATATGTATATTTCTTTCCTCTGGCTTAGTGTAAGCTGTTCCCTCTTTCCGTTTCATTCCCTCCCTCCCATTGCTGCCCTTGAGTTGCTTAGTTCACTTTCATCAATGTCTAGGCAGCCCCTCTACTGTAAGTTTTTACCTGTTTTCCTCTGATTCTGTGCCCTCCTTGTAGCTTTCCTCATATGTGCACATGAATATATCGTATGTAGGGTCAAGAACATAGAGTCATCTAAAAACAATACGACAAATTAAGAAGAGGTTCTTTGTTTCTTGAGTCCTGTTTCCTTTGTCATATCTAGTTGCATTTTGAAATTAACATCCGCATATCAGGGAGACCATGTGCTGTTGGTCTCTCTGATCTTGGCTTATTTCATTCAGCTCAACATTGATTTCTTCTATCTAGTTCCATCATTTCCTTGAGAATGCCATTATTTTGTTCTTTTTAATGGCTAGGTAATATTCCATTGTATATAGGTACCACAATTTTTGGATCCATTCATCTGTAGTGGGGCCTCTGGGTTGTTTCCATATCTTGGCTGTTGTGAACAGTGCTGCAATGAACATGGAGGTGCATGTGTCCTTGTGTCCTGGTTCCTGTAGCTCAGGGTAGATGCCTAGGAGTGGTATGGCTGAGCTGTATGGAAGGTCTATGTTTAGTTTTTCGAGGAACCTCCAGACTGCTTTCCAGAGTGGCTGTGTTAGTTTATATTTCCACCAGCCATGCAGTAAGGTTCCTCTTTCTCCGCATCCTCTCCAGCATTTGTCATTGGTTGAATTTAGGATGTGGGCCATTCTGACTGGGATAAGGTGGTATCTCAGGGTTGTTTTTATTAGCATTTCCTTTACAGCCAGGGATGATGAACATTCCCTCATGTGTTTCTTTGCCATTTTTATCTCTTTTTCTGAGAAGTCTCTCTTTAGATCCTTTGCCCATTTAATGAGTGGTTTGTTAGATTTGGGAGGGATTAGTTTCTTGAGTTCCCTGTATATAATGGGTATTAGACCTTTGTCTGGTATATTGCTGGTAAATATCTTTTTAAAAAAAATTTAATTTGTTTTAATTTGTTTTGCCGGTCATGGAACCTGAACTCTGGGCCTGGGCTCTGTCCCTCAGCTCTTCAGCAAAAGACTAGCGCTTTATGATTTGAGCCACAGTGCCACTTCCAGCTTTTTCTGCTTATGTGGTACTGAAGAATCAAACACAGGGCCTCATGCATGCAAGGCAAGCACTCTACCACTGAGCCACCTTCCCAGCCCCTAAATATCTTCTTTTTTTTTTGTCGGTCGTGGGGCCTGAACTCTAGGCCTGGGCACTGTCCCTCAGCTCTTCAGCTCAAGGATAGCACTCTACCACTTGAGCCACAGAATCACTTCTGGCTTTTTCTGTTTATGTGGTACTGAGGAATTGAACCCAGGGCCTCATGCATGTAAGGCAAGCACTCTACCACTGATCCATCTTCCTAGCCCTGGTAAATATCTTTTTCCAATTGGTTGGCTGTCTATCTAGTTTGGTAGCAATGTCTTTAGCTGTGCAGAAACTTTTTTATTTTAAGGTAGTCCCATTTGTCTAGTCTCTCTCCAATTTGTTGTGACCCTGGGACTCTATTCAGGAAGTTCCTGCCTGTGCCTTTAAGTTCTAGCTTCTCTCCTACTCTATCCTGCAGCAGTTTCAGAGTTCCAGGTTTGATGTCAAGGTCTTTAATCCATTTTGAGTTGATGTGTGTGCATAGTGACAGACTGGGGTCCTCTTTTAGTTTTCTGCATGTGGCTGCCCAGTTTTCCTAGCACCAATTCAAATGATTCTTAATCTCTCATACCCCTCTCCCCCACATTTAAAAAATACTCACCTTAACAGGATCTTCTGAGTGGCCCTGGCTGGCTTCAAACTCCTGACTCTCCTCTATTAGCATCCCAGGTGGTGGCATTGCAGACATGTGCCATTGTGCCCAGTTTTTGTACTTAGTAATATTCACTGCAAAGACTAAGTATTGAGCATCTTCATGAATAAAAATGATAAGCAATGATTTCTTCTTGGGGGAGGGAGGCTTATATGTTTATATAAGCAGATAATATTCACACAAATAATAGAAATCCTATATGACATTTTAGCAGATTTGCTTGACTATCTCTATTTATATTTATCCATTTTTAAATTGTTTTTATATAAGAACACAGATATTCACCACACTGAAAAGGTAAATGTTCAAGGGATAGATAGGTTTAACCTGAGTGACATAGTACATAGTATATACATACATATAGTATAACATCATACATCCTTCCAGATAGGCACATTTTTATGTACAAGTTTGAAATTAATTTAAATAAAAAGACTTACAAGATTCTATAGGATTAATGAGTGTTCAAAGACTCCTGAAACTGTTAAGTCTTATAAAAATGTGGGGTATTACAATGTAATCAAAAAAATATTGAGAAATAATCATCTGCTCTATGGGCTGGGAAGGTGGCTCAGTGGTAGAGTGCTTGCCTTGCATGCCTGAGGCCCTGGGTTCGATTCCTCAGCACCACATAAGCAAAAAGAAAAAAGCTGGAAGTGGCGCTGTGGCTCAAGTGGTAGAGCGCTAGCCTTGAGCTGAAGAGCTGAGGGACAGTGCCCAGGCCCAGAGTTCAGGCCCCATGACTGGACCCCCCCAAAAAAAATCGGCACTATTTTCCTTATCTTGTATGCATGCACACAGGTACCCACAAATATACATAGACACATACCCTCACACACACAGTCTTTGTGAATGAGCAAAAGAGTGTTTTGTGAACAGGGCTACCTATAGAGTTTCACTGAAGGCTGAACTTAATGCTGTTGAGAACAGCCTGTTGGAGTAGAGCTGTTTTTTACACGTTAGCATAGGAAAATCACCAGAAAAAATGCCCTTTGAGTCAGCAGAGTGCTGTGCCTGAAGTTCGTTCTTTCTGAGGAACAATGTTGGAGGCTGAGGCGACTGTGTTAGGCTCAAGCCACTGTGCTTGCCTTAGCTGTGGGAAGAGTTCCACCATGTGACATGGGCGGGGCAGGGACAGGCTCCTCCTATCTCTGAGCTTTAGTTCCTGTGTTTTTGAAATTGGGAGAATTTGAGTAAATATTTGAGGTGCTTTTCCAAACTCAAATCTCAGATTTTCAGGACCACTCTCTGGTTAGTCTAACACAATTGCACTGTGAACTCAGGTTAATGCTGTTGAGCCTGGGGACTGGAGTGAGCTCAGAACTAAACATTGAGAAATTAAATTCATAATGGAACTAGGAGAATAGCATTCATGAGAGACATTTCTTAACTTCAGTAAGTGGAGGACTGTAATAAGAAATTTAGTAACACCTGAAAGTTTGTAGTCTGTATGAGAAAAGTTATTTAAAAAAATGAAAGGCCGCAGTTCCTAAAGTGTGATTAATAGATATAATGGAAAGGAGTTCCGTGCAGCAGAGTACTCTGTAATGATGGAATACTCTCTGCCTGCCAATGGAAACCACTGGCCACTTCCATGAACTTGGGTGGCGATCTTAAAATGTAACAGGGAGAAAGAAGAACTGACGATTTTTGATGATCTTTGTTTATTTGACCAAAGCTAGCGCCCTATGTTGGTTGGTGGCTAACTTTCTGGAGAGCAGATTTATAGCGAATTTGCTGTGTTCATTGAATTGCAAGTTCCTTTAGGATATGGAATCTGTCTTATTCATCTTATTATGCACTTACTCAGAACATCAGAGGGTGCGTAGGAATAGCTCAGTAAATAATTGTCATAGCCATAAAAATGCTCTTTGAGGAAACAATATGTGGTCAAGCTTATTTTAAAAGTATTACATATCTTTGAGATAATGTAGATTTATATATGCTTTGGAAAATCTTACAGATAGATCTATCTTGCTATTTCTCTCCCTATAGACCCCGTGTATGTGTGTGTGCTTCTGTGTTTGTGTGTGTGAATATGTATGTATGTTTATGTGAATGAGAAAAAATGGTAAAGAAGGAGGTGGGGGATGCAAAAAGAAAGGGAGATGGGAAAAGAGAGAGGGAGAGACAGAAGAAGGGAGGGAGGGTGAGAATATACTCTTATAGGACACAGTTAATTTATTGAGAGACCTGGTTTGGTTGGTAGAATACATAGTCACTTATTAGAGGTATGAATTCATCCTGGTCAACTGCGTAGATTCTGCTCTCCAACTTAACACTGATGGAACAAATGAAGTAAAGAGCTTTGGGATAGACATCAGACTGTAAAAATCCAGCTAAGTTAGGTAGAAACTATCTAAAGACATATTTCTGTGTGGAACTGAGATTTGAAACTGGGGGCACCACAGCACACTGATAAAGTTAGCTACTTTACACTGATTATGTTAGCTACTTTTCCCTTCAGATTCTCATTGTTTCTGAATACAGAGTGCCTATTCATAATTTTTAAAGTTCTTAAGATATTATATATTTAGAAAACATTTCTATTTGTTTATGGAAGGATGTTAACTTTAAATCTGTATTACCTTAAAGATTAAGACATTTATCCATAAAGATTTTTCAAATGTGTATTAAAATGAAGCAGGGAAAAATGTCATCTTTACGTAAACTTACCTTTTTGTGTCAAAGGGCTTGAACTCAGGGCCTTGGCACTGTCTCTGAGCATTTTTGCTCAAGGTTAGTGCTCTCTGGCTTTTTCTGTGATTGGAGATGAGTCACATGGACTTTCCTGACCAAAGTGGCTTTGAACTGTGATCCTCAGATCTCAGCCTCCTGAGTAGCTAGGATTACAGGTGTGAGCCACCAGTGCCTGGCTGTCACATAAGCTTTTGATCACTGTAATTTGTGTTTTTTGAAAAACCTATAACAATAAACCATAAACCATTAATATATATTCAAGGGGCAAGTGCAAATATATTACAGGTTGTTTAAATTGTTCATCTAGTGTTCTCTCTCTCTCTCTCTCTCTCTCTCTCTCTCTCTCTTCCTCTCTGTCTTTTTGTGCTGTTCCTGGGGCTTGAACTCAGGTCCTGCACTGTCTCTGAGCTTCTTTTGCTCAAGGCTAGCACTCTACCACTTGAGCTACAGCTCCACTTCTGGCTTGTTTTTGGTAGTTGATTAGAGAGAAGCATCTCACAGACTTTGCAGCCAGGGCTTTGAACCATGATCCTCAGATCTCAGCCTCTTGAATATCTAGACTTCTAGGTTTCTGACAGATATTGGAGATAACAGTTACATGGACTTTCCTGTTCAGGCCTCAGATCTCAGCAGCCTTAGCAGCTTAGATGACAAGTGTGAGCCACCAGTGCCTGGCTAGCTTTGTCGATTCACAAACTATGAGTGAGAAGAAGAGCTACGGGAAAGTCCCTACTATGACATTTTTTTTAATTTCCAGAGATTAAAAAATACTCAGTTCCCTCTTGGTTTATGAGTCAGTGAAGTATTCCAGCAGATAGATATTGATGCTGAGCCCCATGGGATATGGGAATGCTGAGCACATTTGCAGGACATAAAGACCGAAGCTAAATGAAGTTACATCTTTTCCTATAAAATGCAATCTGTCTCTCAATGGATTTTTACCATCCTGTTGTTTTTATTCTCTCCAACTTTATAATTGGAGACATCCTACTGGCTTGTTGAAAATACCACTATTATTTCTTCCTGAAAGTTAGCCAACCTACAAATTATCCTTAAAAGTCTGATTAGGTGTTTGCAGCTAAAATTAACACATCAGGGAAATGCCAGGATTTTGAGCAGGAAGCTGAGAACAGGGAAATGGCTAAACAAAGGCATGTAAAGAAACAATCTGTAGGAACAATATTCTGAAATGGAAAGATTCTTAAAAACCTTGAAAATATTGTGTTGCTTTTTAATTGCTTCAGAGCAGGAAGAAGCTGAATTCGGTGTATAAACGCAGCTGCTACAGCATGATGCAGTTTTTGTCAACAGGAATGAAAAGCAAAGGGAAGGACGGCCAATTAAACATTCTGTTATTATTCTCTTTTAGGAAACTACCTAAAACAAGTTCAGAACACAGTGTCCGATCCTGAGGATTTGTAGGGGAAACAAGAATTTCCTGATTTGATGCTGTTTTTTTTTTTTAGCACCATATAAGAATTTCCTAGTGAGCTATAATAAATCTTGTTTCAGTTATGCATAACTGTTCCCCCAACTAGACCAAAATATCCTTGAAAACGAAGACCTTAACAATGCATTCCTTGAAACTTTGTCAAGGCCGGAGAGATCTGCGATGTCATTTTAAGTGTAAGATCCAGCCGTGAACTTTTCTCTGTTGGTTTTTGCACTTACAGAGATTACTTTTTTGGGGTGCGACTTCCCTTCCCATCTCTTCCTTTTTTCTCTCTCCTTCCTTCTTCCCTTCCTTCCTTCCTTCCTCCCTTCCTTCCTTCCTCCCTTGCTTCCTTCCTTTTTTCTCTTTCTTTTGTCATGGTATTAGAACATGAGCTCATGGTTGTTACTGTCCCTTAACTATTTTTAACTCAAGGCTGGTACTCTACCACCTGAGCCATAGTTCTACTTCGGGCTCTTTGCTAGTTAATTGGAGAGAAGTGTCTCACAGACATTGCTGCACAGGCTGATAGTGTGACCCATGATCCTCAGATCTCAGCTTCTTGAGTAGCTAGGATTATACGTGTGCTCCACAAGCACCCAACAGACCTTACACTCCAGACAACAAAACAAAGGGCTGAATATATCTCAGGGCATGACAATTCTAAAAATGATTGAGGAAGGCAAGGAGATAAGGAAAGCCACAGGGCTGGGAAGGTCATTTGGAACATGGAATTTGAAAGTTTAGGATGGAGAATTTGGAAAAAGCCAGTTAGCAGTCAGATAGAAGAGAAATGATGTCAAAAAGCCTCAGGATAGGAGAACATGCCTTTCAAGAGCGAGATGAGCACACCCATGGCTGGAGTCCAGGATCTATGCTAAGAGCAGGTTAAGTCATGGCATCAGAACCTAGGGCTTCAGAACCAGGCATGCACATGCTGCAGGTTTGCTGGAGGCTTTATCTACAATGTTTTTACTTGGCAAAATCACAACTATGCGTGGTGTTCTCTCTGTGGACTCAACCAGACCAGCTGACCCCCAAACCCACGTGTGACAGAGAACCTTCCATAGCTGTTTGGTGTTTGTATTGTGTGTCCTTGGTTCAACGACTCTGTAGGTTCTTTTTTTACTCAGGAAATTGAGAGAGTCAGGGAAGAACTCAGATTCCCAGGATGCCATCTTGTCCATCAGCTCTGCATCTATTCCCCAAACTTCTGCATTGCTATCATGAGGCTAGAGACTGCATGATGGTGGTCCACAGCCTACCCCCGTCCTCTCTCTCTCTCTCTCTCTCTCGATTTGGGCCTTGGGTTACAGCTTCCCTCACCCCTTCTCTCAGACATCTGCTCACTACATTCTTCTTTCTTACATCACCATCTCATCTTCATGAGATACTTTCCATAGGATTCAAAAATGTTATGTTTCTCACTTGAAAACAACTTTCTTTGGATCATTTTCTTCCAGTAATTTATCTATCACCCTACTTCTCCAGCAACCTGAAAAACTGTAAACCTCCTTCAGAGTCATTGGCCTTTGTTGTGTCCACGCCTTTATTTTCAATTCAAGACCAACCAAACTTGTATGTTGACCACTAGAAAAATGGATACTTATCAACGTTATAAATGAGCTCCCCATTTGAATCCATGGGTCAATTCTTAGTCCTCATCTTAATTACATAATCTGGGGCTGTGGATGGCTTCTCTTTTTTTTAAAATTCCATTTTCTCATCTTGCTCCCAGTGTGCTATAGTCTTGTGATTCCTCCTCATTTCTTTTCTTTTTTTGGGGGGGCGGTCCGGTCATGGGACCTGAAGTCTGAGCCTGGGAACTGTCCCTCAGCTCTTCAGCTCAAGTCTAGCGCTCTACCACTTGAGCCACAGCACCAATTCCAGCTTTTTTTTTTCTTATGCTGCTGAGGAATCGAACCCAGGGCCTCATGCATACAAGGCAAGCCACCTTCCCAGCCCTTCTCCTCATTTCTTGATCACTCTAGTCTTTTTTCACCCTCTGCATTTTTTTCGGGGAGGGGGCTGGATTTTTAGAGGGATTACTGACCCATGGTAAAGTACACACATTTTCAGTGTTAGTATGTGATGGGGTTAATTGCTATTCACACTGAGGTGAGACATTCACCCAACTCCACATGGTATTCTGTGTTCTTTCCCTACAGCTCCACAGAGATTACTCATTCTTCATTATTAAATTATTATTATTATTAATCTTTAATTAGGTGTGCATGTAACATAGTTGTCATCTAACAAATCAGTTTATGAATACAATATATCTTTTTCCATTTTAGTTATTTGTCCTTTATGTAGGAAGTTCAACAAAATAACAAAGTATCAGCTTAGTAATATTTTAATCAGGCTATATAACGTTCAAAAAATCTACTAAGTTATGATTTTTAACAACAAAGATTATAAAAATAATTTTACATTTATAAAATTTATATTTCACAATAAGTGATTCATTTCCATTAAAGCTGAAAATTATGTATTATACAAAAGCAAAAACTCTCCTTAACAAATGCTTTGAAAATATCGTTCTCTTTTAGTCCAGTATTTTTTGGCAGTTCAGTGTATAAAAATATTATACTACAAATTCCCTGACTACAGTTACTGACACAAAATTATTAGTAAAAATTTCTACAATATAGCTACAATATAGATACTTGTTGATAAATTATCCACGGAAAATAAATAATATGTTTTACATTTTAAAGGTATTTGGTATGGTTTAAATGTCTATTCCTTCATCTCCCCCATTTACATGTTGAAAACCAGCCACCAATGCAATGGAAGTAGAAGGGGAGGCATTGGGAGCTGACTAATCTCTCATGAAAGAGATTAGTGCCCTTACAAAACTGCTTTGCCCCTTCCATGTGAGAGCTCATTGCTAGAAGATTCCTCTATGAACCAGAGACAAATTCGCCAATGTCTTGAGCTTGGGCTGTCCAGTGTGGAGAACCATGAGAAATACATTTCTGTTGTTTATAAGCGGTCCAGTTGATGGTATTTTGTTATAGAATCCTGCATGGATTGTGATTGTTTGTTTGTTTTTACATCTTTATGTGAACAACCTAGACAAAAAAGGCAAAAAAGCCTACAGAAGATAATTTTATTTATAAAATCAAAAGCCTACTAATTTCATGAAAGAGATACGAGGGTAATTTTTTTTTTTTATTTAAGAAATCACCCTCGCCCATTTCTGTTTTTCTCTCTTCTTCCTCCTTCCTTTACTCAGTAATATATCTTGATCAATGTCACCCCTTTCAACGTTCTCACCGATCGCTTCCCTCCCCACCCTTTCCCTTACTCCCCAGTAATTTTGTAGGATGTACATTGGATTCTTGTTTTCATTTCCCCCATCTTCTCCTTCTCATTTGTCCACTCCATTCCCCTTAAGACCACTTCATCCCTTTCAAGTACCCATGTCCTGGTGTTTTATTTTGCTGAACTTTGATTTTGCCTTTCTAAGAAATTATATTATTTGAGATTTGCCTTGAATCTACTGTATTTCCATTAATATGTTTGTGCACAATTGCATATGACCCAGCATATTTACTTATGAGTTTGTAAGCTAAATCTAGCTTTCAGATATAAGCAAAAACATGGATTCTTTGTCTCTCTGGGCCTGACTCACTTCACAACATAACTTTTCCAAGTCTTTCCATTTCTTTACAAATGGTACTATATCATTTTTTAGATGGATGAGTAAAATTCCATTGTGTAGGCATACTATGCTTTCTTGATCTATTTGTCCACTGAGGGGCATCTGGGCTGATTCCATATCTTGGTTATGGCGAATAGTATTGCAATGAACATGATTGTGCTGGTGGCTTTACCGTTATCTGCCTTGTAATCTTGTGTTATCCAGTATTCTTACTGTTGTCATTATAGATTAATTTGGCCTGTTCTTAATATAAAGGGAATAATAAAGTGTTCTATTTATCTGATTTCTTTCACTCAATATTATGCCTATAAGATTTGTTTATGATGTTTCATGCTTTAATAATTACCATTTTTCATTCCATTGTGGGAATATGTTGCAATTTATGTGTTTATGCAACTTTTGATGCATGTAAACTTTTAGGAGATATTTCAAATAAAGCTTCTATACCTATTCTTGTATATTTCTTTTTGATAAACACAGAATTTCTTACTATTGGGAATATATCCACAGGGATAAAATAGCAGGGTCATAAATGTGTATTCACATTTAATAGGTGCTAATGTTTTCTTGGAGTGGCCCCATCTATGATCCTCCTACCAACAATTTAAGAGTGCTATATGTGTTAGATATCCATGCAGCCAATTGGTATTTATAGCGTTTATATATTTTATTTATTATTTATTCAATAATAATTTAAGTTAATTTATTAATAATGAATAACATTTATTATTATATATTTTATTTACTTTGATTCTTTATTCTTAATTACTACTAGGCTCCTTAACTGTATTTCCTATTGTGGTGACCTCAGCTTGCTGCCTTATGACTCTATGATCATGTGTGTCCAGCTCGTGTTGTAAATCAAGTCAGCTTGAATTCCAGAATTGCTTGCTTGACTTTTCCACATGGGGGTTAAACAAAGGCTTCAAACTTCACATATGCAGAACCAAACTCCTGATTTCTCCTAATGACTCTTCTGTCCCTGGGCTTACCCATCCCTGTTTCCTTAGTCCTCGATTTTCTCAGGGCAAAAACCTTCTGGGTAACTCCCAAGGATTATCTTTCCTAATCTACAAATGATTTCCCATATTGGCTTTGTTTTCAACATTTATCCAGATTTGGAGTATTTCTCTTTTCCTTTTTTGTTTTCTCTTAGTGGTACTGGGGATTGAACCCAAAGCCTCATGGTTACTAGGCAAGTGCTCTATCAGTTGAACACTAATGTTTAGATAGAGTCTCTCTCTCTCTCTTTGCCTAAGCTAACCTCAACCTTACATTCCTTCTTTCTCTGCCTTCTAACTAGCTGGGATTCTAGACATGTAATGATGTAAGCCGTGATGTCTGGCTTAAACACTGAGTATTTTTAAATATTTGCACTTGCTGTTACCCCCTCATGGAACAACCAGAGTTATCCTTTCTATTGATTGATTGATTGGTTGATTAATTGATTGAAGGTACTGGGTTTGAACTCTTGGCCTCATGCTTACTGGGCAGTAAGTAGCTCTACCAGTTGAGCCGTACATACTCCCATACCTTTGAGCTTTATTTTTTTAAGGTAGGGTTACAACTAAGATCACATGTCTCCTCAAAATTTCCCCGAGAGTAGAAGCTAACATTCTTACAAAGACTTTCGAGGTCCTACAAATGTATTTTGCAACTACCTGTCTGCTCAAATCTCCCTCTCAGCTCTTTCTCCTCCCCCCAGCACGGTCCAGTGGCTAGGTCAATGTGCTTGTTCTTCAGTATGCCAAGTCTGCTCCTCATTAGTGGTTTGCTCTGCATTTATTTGCATGGCTGACTCCTTCAATTCATTCAAATGTCGCCATTCTAACTCAGTCTACTCTGACCATCGTATTTAAAGTTCTAACTCTCTCACATTCTCAAGGTTACCAGTCCTCTTCAGTTTGCTCTGTCTTTTTCTGTATTCTTAATGTATTAAGTATGTCCCCCTCTTCCTCCCTCCCTTGGTAGAATGTAGTCTCTTTCAAGATGGTGAATTTTGTCTTTTTGCTTTGAAGACATATCCCCAGTGCCATACAAAGTAAAAGTCCTCCTTTGCCGTAGTTATATGTAGGTGTCTGGCCATATATGAAGATGTTAGCCTCAGGTTTATTCTGTAAGGGTGGACGTTTCACCATTCCCATGGAGACAGGCCATTCAGTCCTCTAACAGTCCCTGTAAATAGTTTGGGTTGGAAACTGTCCATCATGATGCAGTCATTTCTGAGTCGTCCTAAAACCACATCCTAGATCTTACCATCATCAGCAGTGACAGACCACTCTCTGAATGTGTCTTGTGTATTATCACTCATTCCTTCCAGACACTATGTTCCTCCTTCTCCATGAGCCTTTGATCTTGTCATTTTTCTTCCATTAGTGTCATCTACTGCTCAACTCAGGCATAATTCCATGGTTCATCATTGTAGCTGCTCCTTTAATACATATTTGTTTCTAACTCATCTCTATCACATGCCCACAGGATTTCAGGTTCTGTGAACCACAACTTTTCATGGACTTTAGATCTGCCTTAGAATAGCTGAACCTAGCTAGAGAACAAAATAATACTGTATGTACTTCTTATTTTAAAGCCATGATCAAAGATCTTAAGAGAGACCAAAGAGAAGCCTGTCTCACATGCATGCATTTGCTGTTGTGTTCTTATGATGGTCATTCTGACTAGAGTGAGAAGGAATCGAAAATTTTTATTTTATGTTATTTTATTTTTTGGTCATGGGGCTTGAACTCTAGGCTTGGGCCTGTCCTTGAGCTCTTTAGCTCAAGGCTAGCACTCTACCATTTGAGCCACAGTGCCACTTCTGGTTTTTTCTGTTTATGTGGTGCTGAGGAATCAAACCCAGGGCCTCATGTATGCAGAGCAAGCACTATACTGCTGAGCCACCTTCCTAGCCCTATCTCAATGTTTTGATTTGCATTTAAGACCTTTCCATAGTTGACTTCTACTACCATGTGTCCATAGTTTTTTTGTGTCTTTTTGGCGATTGTGGGGCTGGAACTCTAGGCCTGGCACTGTCCCTGCGCTAAAGGTGAGTGCTCTATTACTTGAGCCATAGCACAGCTTCCAGTTTTCTGGTAGTTAGTTGGAGATAAGAATATCATGGACTTTCCTGACTGGGCTGTCTTTGTACTGTGAAAATCAGATCTCAGCCTCCTGAGTAGCTAGGATTACAGGTGTGAGCCACAGGCACTTGGCTCCATAATATATTTGATTTATCACATTCATGGTGATTTTATGCTGGGCCTTCTCATCGATGAGAGAATTGCAAGATTTATTGAAAGTTCTGTGTTTAAGGATGAACTTTGTACCTGATAGAGTCGACAGGTCATCTTTGAAGTTCATTTATTTCCCATTTTATACCATAATATTTTTATCATGATTATAGATATAAATATGATTCTTTGATAAAAGGAAAGACTTTCTGAACTTGATATAAGTGCAAAATTCTATAAATATCAACTTGTACTGAGCTTTTACCAAATGAAACCCAAATATTGAGCATTAATATTTAGCTATTTTCTACTAAAGAGTAAATATAATTGATGTGTTTCACATGAGCTGTACTCTCGCTGCACATTATTACAGCAGTCTTATTTTTTTTTTTTTTTTTGTCGGTCGTGGGGCCTGAACTCTGGGCCTGGGCACTGTCCCTCAGCTCTTCAGCTCAAGGCGAGAGCTCTACCACTTGAGCTACAGCGCCACTTCCGGTTTTCTGGTGGTTTATTGGAGATAGGAGTCTCACGGTCTTTCTTGCCCGGGCTGGCTTTGAACCACGATCCTCAGATCTCATCCTCTTGAGTAGCTAGGATTACAGGAGTGAGCCACCAGCGCCCAGCTCAGCAGTCTTATTTTTAAGGAATGGAACACAATTTTATTTTGCACTTCTATAAAATTATTAGCAAAGTTAATTGCACAAAGGGATTTCATTATAATATATGCAACATGCATATACTATACTTTGATCAAATTCATCCATTTGTATTACTCTTTCTTAGTCATTTTATTTCCCCCTCCCTCCTTTTGAATAGTTTTTGATGAGTTTCATTGCGATATATGTATGTGTGAATGTGTATGTATCTTTATGTGTATACACACATGTAACTTGTATAAATATTCAATCCCCTATCACACTTTTTTCTCCCTTCTTTAACCACAGATTCCCTTTGCTAAACAATGTACCTTTTCCAATTATGGCATATTATGGGTGCTTTTTAGGTCTAGATTCCAGTATGAGTCAAAGTGGGGTATTTGGTTTTTTTTGGTTTATCAGAGGATGTTTTTTTCAGATCCAGTCTGTCCTCTATAGCTCAATCATTTTACTTACTGAGGTCTCTTACATTAAAGACTGGTAGCTGCCATCTTTGTCAAGATCTTATTTCCTACCACGTGGACATAATTTTCTTACATTGCAGTGGGAGACATCATATATAGACAGACATATGCTTATACATGCACAAACAGATACAGACAGACACAGTGTTCTGACAACAGCAGAATATACGAAAGACAAATATGCAAATTAGTGATTTTAGGTCAGCCTCATCCTCAACTGCAGCTTCAGCTAAGACAGCCCACTGTCTTAGCCTGCTAAATCAGGAGATTATGGCCTATGAATTGCACCACACAGATTCTCTGAGCTGGAGGTGAAGATTCTGGGATTTAATCAGCCCTTGGCTAAAGGGTCTACTCCAGATGGATGTAAATTCTTAGGCATCTCCAGTTTTGACCCAGCTGTCAAAGCATCTCTAGTAACCAGAGAGTTATTCTCATGAGAGTTTCTGATGCAGACCATTATAAGAAAAAGTCTACAAAATTGGTGTGTGTGTGGTCAGGGGGAGGGCAATCCAAGGACTTGATTTTTGACAAAACACAAGTGATTGATGTCAGAGCCATGGGAATGATGAAAGAAAGCACAAAGCAAGTGCAAACAATGAAGCTGAATTGCTCACTGCAGAAATAAGAAAAGATTTTACTACTGTCCCAGGGGGTTTATTAAGCACATGTTAGACAACAAATAGTGCTTTCCTTGTCTGAAAAGGACTTGAGAATCCTATTGTAAAACACAAATCTAAAGTATGAGTGCTAAAATAGAAAATGGAGATTCCAAACCAGGGAGCTAGTTAGAAATGCAAAGTGGCAGAGGCTTTTATAATTATTGTGTTAAGAAATAAATTTATATTTGTCACTCCCAACAGTCATGATAAAAAATTGTGGGAGAAGAAGATGGTAGAAGAATAGAAGGGGAATAATCTACTGTCAAGTTTCAGGAGAGAGAAACTTCTATGTACTCCAGTTTCCATGCGGGTATCCATACAAAGGTGGACAACCAAAGAGATAATGCATTCAACAGTGAATTATGTAAGAGACCCCAATGCTTATCATATGAGCACTCTTCATTTTGATTGCCCATAGCATTGAAAGGAAGCTCATAGGTTGGATTTTCTTTGAAGAGCAATTAAAATAATGCAGTGGAGAAGTCTAGTTTTCTATTATCCAGGAACAGAAGGACAAAGATGCTAAATCCTGTCCTTCATACAAAGATAGCTTAATTCGTCACATGGAGCATTAATAATAGTGCTCAGGTCTCTAGTTGGCACTGGCTGCTGTGTTGTTCCATTGGACTTACTGCTTTATTACTGAATGCAAGCTCATTCTTCAAAGCCCTTCTCCAACTTGTTCTTAAAATCAGCCAAGCCAAAGATTCCAGTTTGTAAGATTAAGAAGATTTTATTATAACTGGTTTTGACTGCTTGACATAAGAGGAAACTTATTTGACTAATATTTTTGCTATATGCCAGCGCTATCTTTTAGATAGTGGAAGAATATCTTAACTCCTGTTAAGAGAGTATTTTTATGTGGCATTATTTTTACAATTCCGCATTACATCTCATTGCAGTAAGATATCCAAATATCAATAGTCTGAGATAGGCAGAAACAACAAAGTAGACCAAAACAGAAATGGCTGAGGATTTTCTTTCCTCACAATGTTCTCTTAGCTCCATTCTCACCCACTGACCTCTATCAAATTTGCAAAGCCAAGTAGATATTATTCTGTTTATCCATTCACTGAACAGAAATTTCTGTTATCCAGTTTCAAAGCTTCCCCATCAGTGGTTGTCTCTCTGTGCTGTGTGTGTATATGCGTATGTATGCACGTGTGTGTATGTTCTAAAGGTATCCAACCTAATGTGTATAGCAATATTAAAAATATGTAAGCTGGGCCAGCAGCTGAAAACCCAGTTCTGTTTACTTATATTCAATTGTCATTTGAGTCCAAAATCAGTCTGCTGGCAGAATTCCATCTTGAAGGAAATTCTAGGTCTTTTTCAAAGCCTTCTACTGATTGTGTAGATTCTACTCACTGTATGGTGGGTAACATGTTTCACTCAAAATCTGCTGATTTAAATGTTAATCTTACCTAAGAAACTCACATACAGAACCATCTAGGACGATGAGTACCGTAGTGTGTGGGGACTAAGACCTAACCAGATTGCTACACAGAATATGAATTAGAACTCTAATTCTCAGTGCCTCAGAATGCAACCATTCTTGGAGATAAGGTATTTAAAGACACTATTAAGCTGAAATGAATTCTTTAGAGTGAACCCTAATAAAATTTCACTTATGTCCCTTAAGAAGAAACTTAGATATGCAGTGCCTATGCAGGAATCTACTGGTAATTGCAATTAGGTGACTGTCTACAAGCCACTCAGAGAGGCTTCAGAAAAAAATTAAACCTGCCCAAACCCTACTTTTGGATATGGATTATGAGAAAGCACCACGATAATGATATTTTGTTATGTCACCCCTAGCAAAAGAATACAAGTTGTAAACTTCAATTTTCTCTTTTCTAAAGTAGGAGACATGAAACTTACATTAAAGAATCACTGAGATGATTAAAAAACATGGCATGTGAGACAAATAATTCAGTGCTTGGCATTTTGAGTTCATTGTCCACATTAAACCTATACATGCTACAGTTATAGTGATAGTATTCACTCTCAATATATATGTATATATGCACATATATTTATATATATTTATACATTCTATATGTTTCAGTATATGAACATTAAGTCTCAATACAGGCTAGAGTAAGATTGTCCCTAGAAAGTAGTAAGACTCCAAAATAGTTGGACAAAGAAAAACATAATCATAATCATTCTTTAGGGTTATTTTGCTAATTCAAGAAGGCAGTAAATCAAGAGCAAAGGGAAACTAGACATTTATATCTACTCACTGCTAAGTTCTCAGTATTTAATATCATGGCTATCTGATGCTTTTCCATTGAAATAGAATCTCACTGAAAGAGGTAATAATTTGTTGTATATACAACATGAACAAATTAACTTTATGATAAATGGTTACATAGCGTTGATTCAAAATGTAGATTTAGTTATTTCCCATAAGTGATAACAAAATTGTTCTTTTTCTAAAGGAGCTAATTAACAAGTATTTAATATTACTACTTTTGTTACATATGTGTGTTGTGAGGATACTAACAGATCATTAAAGCAAATGTCTTACAGTTGGGCATTGTCTCACAAATAAACAGCCACTTTTATACACTACAATGATACCTGGATGACTTATGTCTAGAGATGCTCTTAGTTATGAAATTATTAAACATGAGCATGTAATTCAACTATTGCATTTGTAAAATAACTAAAACATGAGCACTTTATTCAATTTAGCTATTCTAAACAATAGAAAGCAGAAAACTTGTTTCAAGCAGATTGAAAAGAAGGTACTAAAAGTAAAAAGAAATGTTGCCAAGAAAATCTGTGCTAGGGGCTGGGAATGTGACTCAGTGGTAGATTGCTTACCTAGCATGCGTGAAGCCCTGGATTTGATTCCTCAGTACCACATAAACAGAAAAAGCCAGAAGTGGCATTGTGGTTCAAGTGGCAGAGTACTAGCCTTGAGCAAAAGAAGCTCAGGGACAGTGCCCAGCCCCTGAGTTCAAGCCCCAGGACTGGCAAAAGAAAAAAAAAAGAATCTGTGCCAGTTCGAGCTTGTTTTATGAATATAAATGGAGTGATGAGAAGGCTCATTGGAAGTAGAGCTAAGAAAGAAATCCAAGTAAGAGGTTATGACCACGAGGAGAGCATATCAATTTATCAATCAATCAATCAATCAATCAATCAATCTATCTATCTATCTATCTATCTATCTATCTATCTATCTATCTATTTTTGGTCAGTTGTGGGGCTTGAACTCTGGGTCTGGGTATTTTCCCTCAGCTCTTCAGCTCAAGTCTAGTGCTCTACCACGTGAGCCACAGTGCCACTTCTGGTTTTCTGGTGGTTTATTGGAGATAAGAGTTTCACGGACTTTCCTGCCCTGGCTGGCTTTGAACTGCAGTCCTCTGATCTCAGCCTCCTGAGTAGCTAGGATTACAAGTGTGAACCACTGGCAGCCAGAGAGCATATTTATTGTCTGCACTCACATCTGGGCATAGTTTCCCATTGCAAGTAGTGCATGCATGCAATAAGAGTTTTTGCATCTAGTAATAGAAAAGATATGGATACTCACTCCTCCTCCTCCAGGTGAACCAGGTGGCTTTCCAGAGAAGTCGTAGTGCTGGAAAATATAGGAAAACAGCATTGGAGACAGATTAGAGAAAAAGACCATGATCGGAACCCCATCACCACTAACATCTAGTTCACGGGCACAGGGCATCAATCAGCTTTTCCCTGTGTGCTTGCTGTGACATTTTAGTGGAGCATATGGAGAGGTACTCAATCCAAAAGAACTGTGATCCAGTTCTTTAAATATTTTTCTAAAATGATAATTAAAGCGTATATGATGCCGTTCTGATGGTTAAAGGATGCGAACTAGATACCAAGACACAATTATAGGATGGCGAAGCTAGCCAGCATCTCCCTCCTCCATGTTGGAGGTGTTCTGTTGGGAAATGTTTTCTGGAATCTTCGTTAATTGTGCTAAAAATGAAGATAGCTATCATAATTCCAATCTGTAACATTTCTGTCCAAAAGATCAGCAGTTGAGAAGGGCTTGCCAAGAGCTAGAAAGAATAGAGATGGTAATGAGTTATGGTTCATTACAAATCATATCTGAATGAAGTAAGGCACAGAAGGTACCAAAGTATGTTCTAGACACGACGTATTAAAATATCAACTTGGAGAACAGGAGCTATGTAAAGTTTTCCTGTCTGAAAAATTATTCAGTAAAGACATGAAAAGTCTTTGAGTCTTGTGAATTCAGTAAGAAGGGAGAGTATGTGGTCTTAACATGTGTATAAAGGTGATTTTCCTATGAAATTCACTTCAATGACGTGTTCATTTCTCCTTAAGAATGAAAATTTGGTGCTTTTGTACACAAATGTAGTTATAATTTTAAATCAATTAGTGTAAAAAATGATCCTCTACTTTGATTTCAGAAGTTGAGATAATCTTACTAGAAAACATGACTTGAGTTGAATAGCAAAAATCTGTAACATGTGAATTGGGCACTGGTAGCTCATGCCTATAATCATAGATATCGATCATAAAAAGTTGCAATCTGGAGGTTCATGGTTTCAGGCCAGCAAGATTTTATTTCCAAAATAATCAGCAAAATGTAGGACTTCAGGAATGACTCAAGTGGTAATGAACCAATTGAACAAGCACAGGACCTAATTCAAATCCCAGTACTGCCCCCCTCTAATTAACATGTAATAAATTTCAGTGGTTTTTAAAATATATTTACAAGGTTTTTTTTGGTTGCTAGTACTGCTGTTTGAACTTGGGGCTTCTCATTCTTACTTGGCTTTTCACTTAAGCTACCACTTGAGCTATACTTCCACTTCTGGCTCTTGGCTGGCTAACTGGAAATGAGTCTCTCATATTTGTCCACCTGGGTTGGCTTTGAACCTCTCGGATCTTAGCTTCTTAAGTAGCTAGGATTACAGGCATGAGTTACTAGTGCATGGCTCAGAATCCTTATACTCTGACATGAAATAATTAAACTAACAAGACATAAAGCTTATTCTCACCCTCTACTAAATCTAAATTCTCTTGAGACATTTAGTTTACATGTATATATTTTCCATAGTAGAGATTTGAGTTTCATACTAATGTGAAAATATGTTTGTGCTGAATTAGTTTTGTCAGAGCTAGTTTAGCAGTTGTATTATGAAAAACCTTGATTATAAATTACAGAGAAACAGCAATAAAATGTATTTTGGTTGAGATGAAAATGGAACTAAATCATTGGCACTGATTTGTGGGTACGAAGCTAGCCAAATTTGGACACATTGGGCATTTCTTCAATAGACAATGTTCAAGATTTAACATCCTTATGATGAAAGTCATTTATCACCTGGTTATAGACCTGTTTCTGATTTTCTGTCCATGTATTGTCCTACAGAATAAGATGTCTCTTAGCTGGGCACCAGTGGGTCATGTCTGTAATCTGAGCTACCCAGGAGGCTGAGATCTGAGAATCACAGTTAGAAGGCAGCCTCTTATCTCCAATAAACTACTCAGAAAAGATGGAAGTGGCTCAAGTGGTAGAGTGGTAGCCCTCAGTACAAACAGGCTCAGGGACAGTGCCCAAGCCCTAAGTTCAAGCCCTAGAACTGGCACACACACACAAAAGATTAAGATCCTTCTTCACTTTAAACTAGAACCTAAAAAACTATCTGGCCAAGGTCTCTGTAAACAGAGGCAGGAAGGTTAGTGATAAAACTTTCTCAAGTTAGTAGATGGATCTATTACGAAAAAACAAGCTCAATGTGAGTTTTTTTTGGTAAAGGTAAAGTCCTTCAAGTAAGCTGTTATTTTTTTTCCAGTGTCTAGGCCTCACTCTTGCTCACATCTGGTGCATCACCACCTGAACCATAGAGTCTTGTACTTTTTTTTTTAACCTAATCTGGGTTCAAACTATGGTCCTCTGATCTTAGTCTCCTGAGTAGAAGGTTACAGATGTGAGCCATTGGTGCCCAGAGAAATTCATATTAAAAAATTCTAGAATTGTCTTATTTACTTATATGGTTTTAACTTTCTCTTTTGTGAAATGCTGTTCAGCAGGTGACGGTTGACGGTTTAGCATTCTTACCTGGACAAAGTAGAGTTGGCACCATATGCTAATACCCAATTAAGGACTCATCCATCAGGAAATGCAGGAATTATGAACCCTATGTATCTACAAGGCATCTGTGAAAATAGTAGCTCATTAAATACTTGTTTCCCCAATTAATCTGCCTTTATCTGTTTCTTGGTAGCCCATAGTTCCTCAAAACTAAGTGTATCAAGGGCTGATATCTATCACTAGTGGGATTGCTGAATTATGTGCAATTTCCTGATTACTTATAGTTTATGGTTGAATATTCCAAATATTCAAATGTCTGGGAACCTTAGTTTTCAAAGAAGAGTATTATCTATCCTTTAACAAGGACAAAAATGGTATGGGCCATTAGACCATGCAATCCCTTCAAAAACATGTGCATGGTAATCTGGAGGGATTGAGTTATTATTGTCTCTCCCTAGGAAGCACAATGTAAAAATCTCCATTACTCAATATTCAGGACTTGGTACTTCCTAGGAGAAATCTTAATAGCAAGTAGCAGCAACAGCAGCAGCAGAGAGATAACCATTCCATACCCCCTCTTTCTTCTCAGAACCCATCTTAAGCAAAACATGATCTGTAAAACTTGGAAGGGAAAGATGTACTGGCTGGAAAAAACAATCCATGCTGTTTGGACCAAGAGACAAGTTTAGATCTCCAAGTTGAGGACAACTATGTAAAAAGAGACTTTAAACACAGCATTACACAGAATGAATAAGAGAGATTTAGAATCTTGTTTTGAATGTGTCAGAGCCTTTATTTGCTTCTTCCATAGCTCGAGAGAGAAGGAAGAGAATGTGTTATCAACTTGGATCGACCTGTGAGTGGCTGCCATATTGAACTTCAGAGACAGCTTAGTACCTACCCCTGAAATCAAGGGACTACAGGGGTTACTGGCCTTGCAGTGTAGCTACCAAGCCATTTTAAAGAGGTGACTAACCATCTTTGGTGTCTGACTCATCAAAATGTGTGGTGATGCCTTTACATGAGTCATGCTGTCATTTAAAATTACTTTGATTTCTCTGCCTGGTGGGGTCGGGGGAACATAGCTAGTCACTTAGATTTGATTCTGTCTTTTTATGGTGATGTTCATGAAAAAAAAATACATAAGTGCCCTGGAACTTCTCTGTTACAAGATCTATAAGCCAATAGCATATAAAAGACTTGAGAAAGCAATTACAATTTAAGATTTCATAATACTCGTCTTCAATAGGGTGTTGATAGAAACCCAAGGGCTCATGGATAGGGAAATAGGAAAAAAGGAGAAATTACAGAAGTAGCCATTGTAAACCAGGATCTTTGACAACATAAAGTTTTATTTCCTATTATTCATTGTTTGGTCTTTCTTGTTTATATATATATATATGTATATATACATATACATATACACAATTATATATATATATATATATACAATTATATAATTGTAAAGATACTGTACAGAGGTGTTACAGTTATATGAGTCCATTTCCTAGTGAGCATTGTTACCCCCTCCTTTGCTTTTCCCCTATCGTCCCTTTCCTCCCTGCCTCCCCAACTCCTCCCTCCCCCCTGGTCTTTCTTGTTTGAGGGTGCTTTTTGTTAATTTTGTTTTATAAAATTCCAATTAGCTGCTTATTATTTAGAGAAAACAGGGCCACTAAAGTGGAGTTTTCAGAAATGAAGGGTTCTGTATACATAATTATACATAGGATGCTATGAATTTCTCACATTAATTCCACAAACTTGGCGGCTAAAATGAGTTACTTCTTCAGATTTTGTCTATGATTTTTTCTGCATATATTCGGAAATTTACAACTTAAACAGATGCTATAGTAAATAGACTAAGACAATAAATTCCAATTTGTCCAGCCATAAAAAGCATCAGCTCCACCCTCTAAATTTCTATCTCCTTTCCTTTTCAAGATGATTCTGCAGCGAAACCTAGGCATTTACTAATACATATTGAATGGTATAGTATTTCAATATAATTTCTAAATAATGTACCAACTCTGTTATACCCAAACTGTAGTTTTTTATACCATATTTGACTATATTTATGAAAACTCAGCAAATGTTTGGGCCAAAATATATGATGGCCATGCAGTCAAACATTATTCTAGTGTTCCTATTGAAGTGCTTTTGTAGATGAGATTAACTGTTAGGTCTGTGTACTTTGAGTACAGCTAACCGTCCTCCATGAGATTGGGGAAGGTAGGCTTAGCCAATCTATTGAAGGCAGAAAGAATTCTGCAAATAGACAGTCTTAGTCTTGAACTGCCAACAGTTTTTCCCTGGCCCTTCAGGTTGATGGCCTATCCTGCACCTTTAGTACTTTCTAGTTACCATAATTATGTGAACCAATTCCTTTACTTTTCTGTTTCTGACTGTATCTTTCTCTCTTCTCGTCCCCATCAGTTCAGTTGTATCTATCAGAAAATGCTTAACTTAAATGATTGCTGTACAAAAGTTTTATCAAGTCAATAGATATTTTTTCTAATGCCTGCTGGGTATTTTGGGTTGAGGACACAACAGAAAAGGAGGCACACAATTAAATTATCATCCTAATGGATCTTAACAATCTGTTGCAATCTCTGCTTTGGTGAATGGACTATCTCCACACATCATTCTAGAAATGATTTGTCAGAGGTAAAAATTCCCGCTTCATTTCATTTGAGTGTAACTCACTTTGTTCTAATTTTCTAACTTTTTCTGTGTTTTAACATTAGGGTAAGAGTTTTTTGTTTCAAAGTATTTATCTTGTTGCTTCCTTGAAGTATAATTGTCTCTCTGTGCCTAGGCCACTTTCAGATACACTCTTTGGCTTTACACTTTGCTGTGTGTAAGTCTGTATTTAGGTCTACTGATACTATTTGGATTCAGTTTTGTGCATCATCAATCTGAAGTTTCATGTTTTTCCTTTAGTCTGGAAAAACTATCAGCTTTATTATTTGAAATTTTGTCTCTACCTTGTTTTTAGCTTTTTCTTTTCCAACTCTGATTAGATCCATCCTGTACTCTGCCCCATTCTCTCTGCCCCATCTCTCTCATTTTTCACTTCTCTCTCTCTCTCTCTCTCCATTACATGTAACAGATCTCTTTTTCCTTGCAAATAACACAGGTTTTAAGACACTGCTCTAAAATGGTGCATTTATAGTCACAGATTTTTTAGGGAAATACAATTTTTCTCTCGGTTCACAATTTTCATGCTGTTTGTTTTGTTTTCTGTGAACTGAGTTTATTTCTGGCTCCCTGGATTTCCATTTTCTGTCTCTTTCTAGTTTATGTGTGCACATAGGGTTTTTTTTTTTCATTTCCCATTGACTTTCTTACATGGTTTGGCTCTAGCTTTGATCTCTGTCTGCAGATCTTAAGGGTGTCTTTCCAACAAGATTTCACAATGAAACCCCTGTGAATCACTTACTAGGCCTATTACTTAGGTTATTACCTTCTATACTGGAAAACATTTAACAATGCAAAGCAGCAATGTGTGTGTGTGTGTCCATGTACATATATGTGTATCTATACTGGGACTTGAACTCAGGGGCTCACACTGTCCCTTGACTTTTTCATTCAAACTGAAACTCTACTACTTGAATCATATCCCCACTTCTAGCTTTTTGCTGATTAATTGGAGATAAGAGTCTCTGAGACTTTTTTGTTTTGCTCAGGCTGGTTTTGAACCATGAACCTCAAATCTTAGCCCCTGAGTAGCTAGAATTACAGTCATGAGCCACCAGCACCTGGTTAACAAATTTTAACTAAGAGAATCCCTTTGCTACACCATAAAACACACAAAACATCCATATTAAGATAAAATTCAATTAATGGCATTGTGCAAATAACCACCTTGCTTCTCTATCAGATCATATTATAGGACCGTGTGTGTGTGTGTGTGTGTGTATACACCTTCCTTTAAATGAAGGAGGTTTGAAAATAATTTTGAAACAAGAAAATTGTTAAGTTCCTTGCTCAGTGCTATGATTGAAGTACCCCATTTTCCGATGCCCCCTCACAGACCACCAGAGACCAAGATCAATGCAAGCAGCAAAGAGTCGTTTATTGCAAGCTGGAGCTTGGTCCTCCGCCCACTCGGTGACCAGTGATGCTAAGAGGCCCTGAGCATAGAATCAGCACAGTTTTTATAGTATTGAACAAACAACTTTAAGGAACTTTTACATAAAAAATACATGATTGGTTAACATTTAAAGCAGGCTAAACTGGGCAAATACGATTGGTTGCTCTTTACAGAAAAATAGTTTTATCCCTGATTTAACCATGAATGGTTATGAATCACGCCGGGGTCGATAGTTCGCAGGAGGTGTTTTCACTCTGGGTTCTAAGGAACCGGTCGGTTGGAACATTAAGTGTTTTACTCGAAACTGAAACGCTTGGCCCTAGGCCACTCGGTGACCAACACCTGCTTCTGACTGATGACGTTCTCGAAACCAAAACTCTTGGCCCTAGGTCAATCCGGGGCCAACGCCTGTTTTTAACTGATGGCGGCAGCCTTCTGGCTCCTTACTTCTTTCAATGATGAAGTGTGGAAGAGGATATGGGACTGGAGCAGCAATTCTTACTCTTAGCTACCCATTAGATTGCAATGAAAGCTTTAATAAAATGTTGATATCCTGAAGATCTCGTTGATCTGTCTTGAGATCTTGAAGTTAGTATTATTTTATTTATTTATTTATTTATTTATTTATTTTTTTGTTGGTTGTTGGGCCTGAACTCTGGGCCTGGACGCTGTCCCTCAGCTCTTCAGCTCAAGACTAGCACTCTACCACTTGAGCCACAGTGCCACTTTTTTTTGCTTATGTGGTGCTGAGGAATTAAACCCAGAACCTGGTTTGCATGCAAGGCAAGTGCTCTACCACTGAGCCACCTTCCCAGCCCTAGTATTATTTTTAAACTCCTCCATGTGATCCTGTTGCCAGGCGAATGTTTGGCATTAATAAATAAAGGCATTAAATGGAGAGAAAGATTTAATTTGAGAGATAATTATAATTATGTGACCTGATGGCTAGATGGATATAGATAGTTAAAAAAAATAGCTAAGAATTGCATCTGAGATGACTGAGAAAATGCATAAGAAGTCAGCATTTGTGTTATAATGTGATAGACAAAACTATGTGCTACCCTAATGTGCTAATTTAATTTCACAACTGTAGCTTAGGGTCTAACCTATTTACCAAACTCGTTCTTTCTTCCTATGTACAGATTTGGGCTACATTTCCCAGATGTTTTGCAATTAAGATACCATGTTGCTGAGTTGTTTTCTCCCAAAGGAATATGGACTGAAGTATATGTACTATTTCAGTACTGGTATACAAATACAAAACTAGTAGAACACTTCTCTGTTCCCATTTAAATTTTGTTAGTAAATTGCAGTTGGTGTCTAGAATGTATGTATGTTTATTTTGTGTGGATCCTGGGGTTTGAACTCAGGGAACTGGGCACTGTCCCTGAACTTTTCTGTTCAAGGCTAATGCTCTACCACTTGAGCTACAGCTCCACTTGCAGCTTTTTTAGTGGTTAATTGAAGCTAAGAGTCCCAAGAACTTCCTCGTGGGGCTGGCTTCGTACCACAATCCTCAGATCTCAGCTTCTTGAGTAGTTAGTATTACAGGCATAAGCTATTGGTGCCTGGCTCCAGGATACATGACAGGTGGCATGTGCCCCTTCTTTCTTTAGGACTTGAATAAATCCATAATGAATAAACTGCATTTCTTTTCCCCCCTGCCATTGAGCTTGAGTTGAACAAAATATATATTTCAATGGTTAGGAGCGATGGGTGACAATGCTGTCAGACACCTTGTATTCATATACTGTTTTGTAGAATGGGAACTTCTTTGTACAACTACTTAATAATAATAATAAATGTTAAAATATATATGTATTTCAGTTGTGTGAAGTCACTATGACTTCCGGGTTTACCTGTTACAGCAGCTAGTGTTACATTGATAACATCTAAGTGCTGTTATCAATCTTATTTTGGAGACATCTTCAGCAGAAAAAATAAGTATCTATGGAAAGATTTTCAGCAACCTGTTTTACAGTTAGGCAGAGACACTTGCATGTCTGGAGTTCAGGATTAGGGAGAAAGTGATCAATGTCCTGTGAGTCATTAGTGTAACAAGTGCTCGTGAAAGCCACGGAAGGCAAAGTAATTCCTTAGAGGGGGAGAGGAAAGGGCTCATGACCAAATTTTAGAAGCCAAAATATTTTAAAATGAACATGCAGCATGGGAGATCAAGAAGAAAAGTCAGAGAGGTTAAAAAAAATAAGATAGAGAATGTTCAAGATGATGAAGGGAAAGGGTATTGTAAAAATAGAAAGCCCGTGAGTAGTAGTTATGAGAGTAAAAAGAGCTGAAGACCTAAGAAAAGGCCACTTATTTAATTAGCTGGTGAATGCTGACCTTTCTGAAAGTCCTTTCAGAAGGCTTGTATGATTGGAAGTCCGATTGACATGTGATGGAGGAGTGAGAACCGCGAGCAGTTCATAGTGAGTACCTGCCTGTGGCATTTGCCAATAAAGAAAAAATAGCTCAGATGAAGAAGGTAAAATTTAGGATAAGAAGGAATGAGTTAGTTTTCCTTTGAGAAGGGTATTTGTGAAAAAGGACATGAATCATCCTTATTACTTACCCCGATATTGAATACATACATGTTCTCAGTAAATGTAAATGGAGGTATGTTTGAAAAAGGTTGTACCTAATAATGCAAGATGATCGTTGAAAGTTATTTTGTAAAGCTAAAAAGCAAGGTTAAATTAACTTAAATTTTTTTTTTTGTCAGTCACAGGGTTTGAACTCTGGCCTTGGGCACTGTCCCGAGCTCTTTTTGCTCAAAGCTAGCATTCTCCCACTTTGAGTTAGAGCATGACTACTGGTTGTTAGTTGGAGACAAGATTCTCATGGACTTTTCTGCCCAGGCTGGATTTGAACTGTGATCCTCAGATCTCATTCTCCTGAGTAGCTAGGATCATAGGTATTAGCCACCAGTGCCTGGCTTAAATTAGCTTTTAAGAACCAAGTTGAAGAAAGGTTTTTTTTTTTTTTTAAGGAGACCCCTATTTTGTCAGAAAAATAGGAAACAACTAGATAAGTTTCAGAACAACCAAAAAACAAAAAAAAGAATTAGCTTGGAGATGGTCTGGACTTCATAAAGAGTTGCTAATCCAGTACCGGTAATTTGCAAATAGTATTGATATTTAAATAACAGGAAGGGAGATCCAGGCTCCCTTTGGTATTTAACTCTTTTCAGACAGGGTCATTGTATTCATATTGAGGTCCCACAAATTAAGAATACTGCAGAAAATCAGAGGAAGCACATAATGAATAATATATACCAGGTGAATTGTTCATGTATGGAAAATTAAAAGGGAATGGAGATACTTAACATGGTAATAGAGTTCTGAGGAGTGACTTCAAACTTTAGGCAGAGTTTTGCAATTAAAAAAAATGTCTTAGCAAAAGACTGGGACAGAACACACGGCAAATATTAGAGGAGCCAATGTGCTGCTGCTGTAGAGCCGGTATGCCAGACAGGACCAACATAGACTCCATGATGAAACAGAGAAAGAGAAATAGCAGTGCCAAGACATGTGTGAGGAAGCTGAGATGTTACCAGCAGTGAGAAGAGGGCCAGGCAGAGACAAGAGCTAGGTTCAGCAAGGTAGAGAAGCCCAGGGATGGGTAGATGGGGCTCCATTTTGCAGGCAAAGATGAGTTTGTAGTGAACAAACAGCAAAGGTCAGGACGTTGGACTGGGTAAGGATCATCCATAACTCCTCACATTGGTATTGTTGGGGCCAGGTGAGGATTTACAAGAAGCTGAGCCGTCAGAGCATCTTACCAAGTTCTGCAGGGGTTGGTGGGTGACTGACAACTAGCAATATGTTCTTGAGATTGCATCTTATTGTAAAATTTGCAAAAATAAGATGTTTTGGATCAGGAATTTTTTTTGTAAAAAATACCATCTCAACCCAAATTATGTATTGAGCATTACCAAGTCTATGTTGGACTGGGTTTAAGGTTCACATATTAGGAAATAAAAGAGTTGTCTTTTTTGCCTCAATCTGGGGACTTTATGTTACCTTTGCTGACAAAAGGAATCAATGATCTCACTTAGCCAGAGAGATGGCTGGGAGAGTCCAAGTGTGAAAGTCCATTGCGAGCGTCTGTGTAATCGATGGTTCAGCAATTTATGTTCTTTAGAGACGTGGAGAATAATTTTGGAAGTTAAATGTTAGAAATATGGTTATGTTGTAATTCCCTTCTATTATACATTGATAGTAATAGCTATTATCTGCTAATGGTAATGTTTCTTTCTATGAAAATATATTCATTCTATTTGTATTATCTCTCTATATATGAGTTTTTTAAACAATGTAAAGGTGATGTATAGAGGGATTACAGTTACATAAGTAATGAGTACATTTCTTTGCAAACAGTGTTACCACCTCTCTTGTTTTCTCCCATTTTCTCTCCCTTACCACCAACTCCCCTCCCCTCCAAATTGTACAGTTCACCCTTTATCCCACCGTTTCTGTGTTTCCCCTTCCCTTCCCCAAATCAGATAAACTTATATGCAAGACAAAGGGTACAGAAATCAAAAGCAGTAACAACAAGGCATAAACCAAAGGAATGAAAAAAAAAGAAAGAAAAAAGAAATAACTGCAAACAGTACACTAAAACAAAAACCCCTCTTGTTTTCATATCTCGATGAGCATCCTTTTATACGGTCATATGCACATATATTTATACTTACATTTATAATAGAACTATACAATCCACTTAACATTGAAGCCCCTGACTTTATGAGTCTATGCCAAGCAAGCAGAGGGTAGTGCTAGCAGAGGCTCCTTATTTCTTCCTGTTTCCTTGCACTGAAATAAGGAAGTTTTGTGTACTGGCACTGACTGTGAGTTTGTGTCCTATTAAAATGGATGGTGCTGGAACACATACACATAGAAGAAAAATAAATATAAAAAAGCCATAAAATGAAGTAGAGTGTCTAGAGCATACTCTGGCTTTATTCTCTGAGATGGTGACTAAGAGGTAGCATCGGGTCATTGTGTGAGGGAAGAATCTTTTATTTGGAGACTGTTCTGAAAGGGCTTGTTTGATGTAGATATTCACTTTTATTATAGTTGTAAGAGTAAGAAAAATTGCTGGAAATATTCCTAGGAAAATTGCCCAGCCACTTTTCATCTACTTACTTATTAAATTGGGTAACTAATGCTTTTCACCCTATTTTTCTGAGCACTCGTGCATATAAACAGCAGAACTCTATACACAGCTAGTGACTATGCAGGCCAATGGTATTGAGGAGGTCAGGGAGGAAGTAAAACTCATGATGTAGAGTCACACACAACATGATTTATAGTTTTTTTTCTTTTTTCTTTTCTTCTTCTTCTTTTTTTTTTTTTTGGTCAGTTCTGGGGCTTGAGCTCAAGGCCTGGGTGCTGTCCCTGAGCTTTTGTGCTCAAGGCTAGTGCTCTACTACTTTGAAAAAAAAACAATTAATGTAATATCTTTTTTTTTCTTTTGTTGTAAGGGTGCTGTACAGAGGGGTTACAGTTATATAAATAAGATAGTAAGTACATTTGTTGGGGAACATTGTTACTCCATCCCTTGTTTTCTCCCTGTTTCCTTCCCCCCACTCCCCCCCCAGTTGTAAAGTTCACTTCCAACATAGTGTCTTGTGAGTATTGCTGTTGTATTGATTCACCCTTTTTTTTTTTGTCTCACCATTTTGTTACCCCCCTTCCCTTCCTCAAATCAGATAAACATATATACAAGACACAGGGCACCAAAAATACCAAAACAAAACCAAAAACAAACAGTGACAACCGGGGATAACTGATAGGGAAAACAATGAAAGAAAAAAAGAAAGAATGTCATATAATACATTGAAGAAACAAAACAAAGCCAAAGATAAAAACAAACAAAAAATTCTTATTTCTATATCTTAGACTTCATTTTGATTAGCATTATTTTATATGGTCATATGTACTTAGCTATTGAGCTATTGTGATCTTCTGCTAGGACTATATTAGACATATACTAATTATTATAAATGAGGGAAACCATTTTTTGGATCTGGCTTACTTCATTTACTTAATATGATTTTTTTCCAAATCTTTCCATTTTCTTACAAATGGGGCAATGCCATTCTTTCTGATGAAAGCATAGAAGTCCATTGTATATATGTATACACACACACACACATATATCACATTTTCTTGATCCATTCATCTACGGAGGGACATCTTGGTTGGTTCTACATCTTAGCTATGGTAAATAATGCTGTAGTAAACATAGTTGTACTGGTAGCTTTAGTATGGCCTTGTGTGTGATCATTTGGGTAAATGCTCAGTAGTGGGATTGCTGGATGAAAGGCTGGATAAATGGGATTGCATGCAATTGCAGAGCTTCTGAATGGCAAAAATAAATAGAAAAGCCCACAGACTGGGAGAAGATCTTCAATATTAATTCTGCTGCTTCATAAACATGGAAGAGCTTTCCACCTTCCATTATCTTATTCAGTTTCTTTCTTCAAAGTTTTATAGTTTTATTTATATATGTCTTCACCTCTTTTGTAAGAGTTAGTTCATAGGTATTTATTTATCAATTTATTTATTTATTTATTTTGAGGCTATTGTGAATGGGGTTGTTTTTCTGCTTTCTTTCTCAGTCTGCTCATTATTTGAATATAGAAAAACTACTACTTATGCTATGTTAATTTTGTACTTTGTAAGGCATAGCTTTTTGAGCATGTTTAGATGTGATTAGGTGGATGTCACTGAATGTACCTAAATGTCACAGGTAAATATTGAATAGCTTCTTAAGGGCCTCATTTTGTTGATATTCATTACAGTAAAAAAATATTTAACAATATTACTATTATCTTTACATTCCAGTTCTATTTTCTGGAAAAGACAATAACATGTACATGTTTAGCGATTATTACAGAAAGGTATCTGGTAAAATGAGTGAAAATTATAATTAATTGAAAAATATTTTTAATTCAGAGATTACGGTTTATTTTATTTTATTATAGATATATTTAATATATGTTTACTTCCTCTAAGGAGTTGCCATTTAACAATAATGATTACAAAAACTCTTTGACCTAAAATTTTAAATTTATTACTTTAATTAGGCATACTTACTGGTTTCAGTATGATGATTTGATACACGTAGGCAATGTGTCACAATCAAATCAGGGTAATCAGCTATCACTTTTATCTCGGTAAAAAATGTCAAGTATTTTTTGATCTTCACCTAATAATTATACATATTTATGAGATACATGTTTGTTCAGAACATGTGTACAATGTTATGGTGTGTTTTTGGAGACTTTCAGTCTCTCTCTTCTTCTAGCAATTCTAAGATATATTAAGAATTATTGTGATCTAAGTTCACTGTGTCATTAGCTGTAGACCTGATTCATTCTAAGTATGTTTTGGTAGCTGTTATCCAACCCCCCCACCTTCTTGGGCTCTAGTTATCACTAATTTACATTCACATTGAATATGTTAGCTAAAGAGAAGGCTTAAAAGAATGATGACACCTTCAAAAGTATGGTAAGGGTGTAGACAATAGCTTTGGAACCTTGGGATATTCACCTGTTCATTTCTGTAGCTCATGGTACTTCAGGAGCAATGTTGAAAATTTCAGATGGTGGCTCACACCTGTTATCCTAGTGACCCAGGAAGCTGGGATTTGAGGATCGTGATTCAAAGTCAGACCCATCAAGAATCTTCATGGGACATCTCCAAATAAGCACCAAAAATAAGCCAGAAGTAGAGCTGTGGCTCAAGTGGTAGAGCACTAGCCTTGAGCACAAAAGCTCATGGACAGAGCCCAGGCCCTGAGTTCAAGTCTCAGGACCTGCACACATTTTTTTTTTTTTTACTGATGAGAAGATTTTGCCATTATTGGAGGACATAGAAGTAAAGGTATCTCTTGCTTTTAACCACTGATCTGTGGATAGATTAGAAGCCAAGAGGATTAAGTGAGTCTGTGTGAATCCTAAAGTGATTTCTGTGGATTAAAGAAGAATTTTGACATGTTTTTCTTAGCACTTTATCTGAGATGTGTTTGTAGCATCTTGCTGTTTTAAGCAATTGAAAACACTGTTAACTGGACTGCTTCTTAAAAGGCAAACTTATGATGTTTTCAGAAATCACTGAATAATTTGCTTTGCATTTTTATTTTAGTAAATATCTCCATATTCTTATTTGCTATGACTAATAGAATTTGACAAATTTTCAGTTCTAGAATACATCAATACATAATTCTTGGAACAGATCCTGTATGTCTTCCATTTTGGCAGACTGGCAACAACTAAATACACACTTCTTTTGTTGTAGGGCTTGAACTCTGGGCCTTGGCACTGTCCCTCAACTCTTCAGCTCAAGGCCAGTGCTCTACCACTTGAGCCACAGTGCCACTTCTGGCTTTTTTTGTTTATGTGGTGCTGAGGAATTGAATCCAGGGCCTCATGCATACAAGGCAAGTACTCTACCACTGAGCCACCTTCCCAGGTCCACAGTTACTTTTTCACATTTGGATATTATTTTTTTAAAAAGCAACTGGATTTGATTAAAACATAAGCATAGAAACAAAATAAATATACACATAGAACTGGTTTAATGGCATCTTTCCTATGTGTATTGGACCAAATAGAGTAAAAATTGGCATAACTGTATTTTCTATGATTTGAACTTCTTTGTTATTGCCACACTTTCAGGCTCAGGCAAATAGTAAATTCCCAGCATCTATCTATTGGCTGGCATCAACACAAGGAAGGAACTTTAGACAATAGAAGCCAGTAGAATTGGAAAGGGATGTTTATGGGGAATTCATGGAGGCAGTCATTAATATGTTGTCTTACAGAAATACCTCCAAAGCAAAACAACACTGCAGATGCAGAGATGTCTAGAGTTAGACAGTATGTCTACCTAAGGTTTAGACAAAAGTATAGCTACTTATCTGAGAAAACTGTTCTCTGAAGTTGTGGACAGGATATCCAGGATTGATTCAGTCAACTTTCATTTATCTTCAAGTTATGAATCTATGTTATGACAAGTCATACTATATTTACTATTCAGATAATTTGTCAGTTAATTTATTAATCAACTAATCTATAGTTCTACATGATACACATCTATAATATGACTGGTAATTTCATACTGGTTAATCAAATGATTGGCAGTCAGCTCTGTGATAGTTTCTCAGAGCAGACTATAAATGCATGAAAAGGATAGACCTTTGTTTTATATTTGGTATTGGGTATCATGAACTCATGATCCTCCTGTATCTGCCTCCTCAGTAGCTGGTATTACAGGCCTGTACCACTATGCTTGGATGAAAAAGCAGGAAATTCCTAATGTTTGAAGATGATCTGGAAAACTACAGAATTTGATGATGATATTGTATAAAACCAGACCAATGAGACCAGAAAAGATTTCATCCTGTTGAGTAAATGTACTCAACAAACCATTTCTATACCTTTAATGAGATTTTACTAGTGTGGTGATGATGTAAATACTCAATGAAAGGCCTCCTTTGTTATTACTAATGATGTAAAGATTAGCCTTTGCAAGTAGAAATAGTAGAATACATCCTTTATTTTTTTGGTTGTAGGGCTTGAACTCTGGGCCTGAGCGCTGTTCTTCAGTTCTTCAGCTCCAGGCTAGCGCTCTACCATTTGAGTCACAGCACCACTTTCAGCTTTTTCTGTATATGTGGTGCTGAGGAATCGAACCCAGGGCCTTATGCATGTGAGGCAAGCACTCTACCACGGAGCCACCTTCCCAGTCCCTAGAATAAATTCTTTGACATGGAATATCTGCATATAAAAGTAGATATTGCCAGATCATGAACCATGAGGGTAATACTGGTCCTATACTTGCACCAGCCAAGCGGTTACCAAATGTTTTAATCTTTATCAACTTGATTGCTGCAAGATTGCATTTCTGCATAGCTGTCTTTAAATATGATTAAGAAATGTCATATTTCATTATTTTGTATTCTAATGTGTATCTCCTTTTTCTGTGTGGGGGGCTCTGTTGATTTTCTCTATGTAGGAGCTCAGCAGCTTCAGTCTGACAAAGGAACACAACATTTCTTAATTATACTTCAGTGGTTCAAGGTGGGCCTCAGACAATTATGGCAATTGCAATGTCATACGTGGTGAGCTGATGGAAAGAGAAAGAGCTAGGGTCAGAGAGTGAATGAGGATGAAAGGAAAAAAGGCAGGGAGGAAAAAAGAGAGAAAGAGGGAGTAGGAAAGAAGGAAAAAAGAAAAGAAGGAAGGAAGAAAGGAAGGATGGATGAACAAAAGGCAGGAAGAAAGAAAAGAAGCTTAGAGAGCAATGAGAGACCAGTAGTCCTTCTCTGGGCAAACTGGGCCTTCAATTACAATTATTGACAGGAGTGTTTTAATTAGTAAATATAAAAGGCAAAGAGAAAATGAATGTATAATCTAGAAGGTATTGAGCTAAATAGGAAAGACCTTTTAAGTTCCCTCTAGCTTTTCTTTTGTTCCATAGACATATCCATAACTTTATAAGACATTTAACTACTTGATTTAAATAAGGATCTGTACTTTTCAACTAAAGTTAACCCTCTCAAAGCCAGTATTTTGTCAAGGGAAATGAATCTTCCCAGATTAGGAGTATCAAAAAGATCAGATTAGATTATATTCCTTTGCCTGCAGTATATTATCACTATAGAATCAGTTATGGAGCGCAGTCTGACCTAATCTTTATCACTTGCTTAATTACCAGATTAGATCTGGTATCCATACATTGGCTTTGTCCCCATAATGATAATTAGATAATGTAAACTTAAAAGCAGCCGAGAGATTCTGAAATGTGGATTTGCAGTGGTCCATTAAGTCAACCTCAGTGAGTTTAGGGCAGGTGGATGTAGAACTCACACAGCTCACTAATCTTTCCTTTCCATTCTATTGTGGAGGTCTATGTTTTAGAGGCTAGTTCTTTGCTGGCCTTCATAAAAAAAATTCTCATCAAAGAAGTCTGATTTTCCAAAGTGTGCTATTTCAAAAGCACTCACGCTCTTGAATCCATGGCTTACTAGCAGGGTCAATATGTCTCCAGACCCATTGGATATTACTTTAGTACCTTGAAGAGCAATCTGAACTTTATAAAAATTTTCAGTTATCTTGAAGAGAAGCAGGGGGAGGGGCTTTTATCTGAGGAACCAGAGAAACCTGTGTTTGCTGTCTTGGTAATCTTGGATGCCAATTCAAAAGATACACAACAGTATAAAGCTTAATTGGTCTTGAGCTCAACGTTTGGTGGAAGCCACATTAAAATCTTATTTCTTTTCCATTATAAAACAGTTGTTGCATAAAACATTTAGAAAATAAAGGAAAATGGAGCAGAGATAAAAAGTTATTTTCCTTCCAACCAAAGAATACGCTATCAATTCTAGCAAGTTTTTTCCCCCTAAACCTTGTTTATAGCTTGTTGATAAAGTCGCCTGTTATTTTATTTTCTTGGCATAATGTTGCATATTTACACTTCTGTATCTCCTTTTTTATCCAAAGGATTGCTCTATTATGATAAACTCAGGTGTTTACAAAGGCTTCATAGTATTTCATAGGACAACTGTTATTATCAGAAATTACAAAAATTTTGAGCATCAATATTTTCTACCTCTTTTGAGATTTTCATGTTACAATAAAATATGCCTATGTGAAGATAAAATAGTGTCCCATTAAAATGTAAAAAAGGGAGTGGTAAAGAAAGGGTCATACAGAAGGTGAATTGGAACAAAACACATTATATGCATGTATAGAAATACAATGAAGTGTATTGTGCAATCAATATACACTAAGGAAATACCTTCTGCAACAAATGTTTCCTACATGTAGATTTTTTTTTTGTAATTAGATCCTCAGATATTTCTGTCCTAATGCTGGCTATTTTCATCTGGCAGCATGATTTCATCTACCACCTTGTCCTGGTGTCCTTTTAGGTTTTCAGGCTCTGGGCCCCAAAATCTCTCAAGTGAAGGGGCCTGGGACAAGACTGGGAACACTGAGTATGAACTGCAAATTTGAATGAATCTGAAATCTGGGTTGATCCCTTTGTTTTCACTTCGCTGAATCCCAAAGATGAGAACTGGCTTTGAATGTACCAGGATATAGCTCTGCCAGCTGGAGAGGCATCTCTGAATAATGGGAGATTATCAGAATCCTTCCCTTTTCCAGGGAGCTTTTATCCACATTCATTTTTGTATTGTGCCAATTAGGGATGGCACAGTGGTTTTCTTTGTATACGCCCTGGCAGCCCTGTCCACCCAGATTTGAGCGGAAATTCTTACAGAGTATACATGTCACTTTAGCTTTCCATAACAATTCAGGACAACAGGATCCCAGGTCCTCCTCCTAAAGTGTAAGGGACTAGATGCCTGGAGTGATTATCTGTGCACAGTTTAGTCCTCTGGTGTCTGTATACAAATAGTCCCTATGAGAACACTAGTCATTTTATTGAGTATTACAGGGTCATTCAACAATCTCTAAAGCTTTTACCCTCCTCCCTTTCCTGGTGACATCTCAATCCATTCTGGGAGCTAGAGAGGGGAAGATTTGATGTAGAGTTATTTGGGCCCCATTCAATTGTAGCTATTAAAAGTATCTAAAGTCTCTTGCCATAATCTCTCTCTGTCTCAGATTGTTCCACAGTTCAGTCCTTGTGATCAGTATTAAAAAGAACCTCCAGTAACGAAGGAGTCAGACATGAGAGTGCTCACCCAACATCCACAGCAGTCTTCCTATCCAATTTCAGGTTTCTTTTTCATGTCCAACTACCAAGTTTCCAGGATGGAAGTTGGTGTTCTTTTCATCTCTTAGCTGTTTTCCCCTTTAAGAATTTGATAGAAGCAAAAGTGACAGTCCCCCAGCTCCTTGGGGTTTTGCTCACTTTAGTCAAAAGAGCCTGGTTATGACTGAGGCACTGTAAGTGCCAATGGTAGGTAAGGATGCAACTTAAAGACCGCCTCTCCACACACAGCTCCACAGGCCATAGTTTAATTGAGGTCAGCAATTCATGTGCAACCAGAAAGAGAAGCAGAGTGGTACATCTCCACAAGAGGATCATTCTTTGAATGTCTGCCTGCACAGAGAAGGTGGTCCTTTCTCTAATAGAAACCCAGACACTTCTAACATTAGCCATTGATGGGGGAGTACTGGAGCCAGGACAAGAGTCGATAGCTTTTTCTTCTGTTTTGTTCATCATTCAGTGTGGGAACATTGGCATGTAGGAACTAAGATTCCATGCGGGAAGTCAGTCTGCCTCTCAGCACGTTTCTCTCAGTTTGTAGGCGACAGAATAGTGCGTAGTGTTAGCTTCCTTTGTGAGAGGGAATCTTATGAGATTTCATAGAATACTAGAATCTAAGAGCCAGAAGACACCATAAAGATCCTTTAATCTGACCGCTTTATTGTCAATCTTGTTATCTTCTCAGAGACCCAACTTTTTTCATTGATTCTTTATATTGTTTTTCTTTAGTTTTTTGAAAATTAATTTTCTTCCCAATATTTATTATTTTTTTCTGTTACGGCTTTGGGGTTCACTTGTTCTTGAGGTTCATGTGTGTCTTTAGGTTATTTATTTCAGAGCTCTCTGATTATTTTAAACAAAGATTCCATCTAAAGCATTGCTTTTGCTACATCTCAAAGGTTCTGGTAAGTTTTATTTTTGTTATTATTAGATTCTGGGGATTTTTTTTTGAGCCCTCCATACTTCTTTGATGACCCATTGGTCTTTGGAGAGTGGATTGGCCAGTCTTCATGTGTTCAGATATTTCTATCATTTCTTCTCAGATTGATTTCTAGTTTTATTCAATTATGGTTCAATAAAATATGGGAAATTGCTTCAATTTTCTTATATTTGTTTAGACTGCCATAATATCCTAAAATTATAGCTATTGTGCAGATAGATGTCTATGAAACCTTTTTGATCTATTGTTTCCTTTAGTACTGAAGTTCACTTCTTGAATGTTATTTTTGTGTCTGAGTAACCTGGTTATTTGTGAGGCAGGTTCTAACACCACTCACTATATTTGTATTTGGGTCTATGTGCATTTTTATATTGAGCAGTATTTGCTTTATAAGATTGAGTGCACCTGCATTTGGCACATATATATTTACAATTATTATATCTCTTAAAATCTTATTTAAATGTTGTATTCATTGTTCCAGATTCCCAATGTTTCTATGTAATCTCTTCCACAAGAAAGTAAGCTCTGTCAGTACAACAGCTCCGTTTGAATTTTTGTATATTTCCAATATCATTGTGTATTTTTCTGTAAATTTAAGAAGTCTGGTACAGGAAATAATAGCAGCATAGGAATTACTTGCCATATATTTTTATGTCTGAGACTATATATGATATTTATTAATGTCATCTTGGGTTTACTTTATTGTTATCTGTGTCTCTCTAGAGGCTGGAAGTCTGGATCAGTTTGACTCTGAGTGGAAATGGAATTCCAGGGCCAGACAACCTGGGGTTTGGTGGACTAAATCAACAAAAAGCCCAAATGCTGGGAGGAAATACCATGACTGACAACTGTTAGTAACTAATCAAATGTATGGGAGCTGGCAACAGGGAACATGGGAGGGGAAATCAGTGTTAGAAATGTTCATAGAGGTGCACTTAGTAGAGGAGGCAATATTATGTGAAATGTTGAAAAGTCATCTTGCATGGATCTGGTGAAAATAAACCCAGTATAAAGAGAGAAGTGTGGCAGAAAATCACTTACAGCACATAAGTACACATTCAAGAATTTTTCCAGTGAGCAACAAGTTTACAATTCAAAAGACATCAGAACAAATACACATATTTTGGATTTGATATTTATTTGTATGTTGCTTCAACACATTGCGCATCTGAGGGGCCTTACTTGATGGAGTTATTCATTTCTGTAGTCCAGTCTGAGCCACCCATTGAATTCCATAGAAGTTCAGTAAAAATTGAAGAAGACCATTTAAAATATTGACCATGCTTTGTTCTGGCACTATATTTCAACTCATGGGATCCATTATCTGATGTAGCGTTGATAAGGATGCTATGCAATAGATGTTACTGTTATTAAAATTGCTACAAGAAGCTCAACTTTAGAGGATGTTAGTATTTTGTCCAAAATTGCAATGGTCAAGGTCAAAATTAGGCCTGTGGGTTTTTTTTTAAAGTTACTATTCTGTCCTTCTTTCTTCTCTTATTCCCTGTTTTGGATTCTGTGGTATACAGAGTACTAAGCTATAGGTTTAAGGATTTAACAGGCTTTTCATTGTCATGGCTTACACTGTTAGTCACAAGGCCATTGTATACTCTGTTAGTGGAATTCTATCAACAGGGCTTTGCATGCATACTCAATACTGAAAGGGTCTGGGTTAATTAGGAATCTCTCAGCCTACTTCCCCTTTACTACCAGAAAAACATACTCAAAGGTAACGTGGAAATAGCTAAATTGTAAAAGTTCACACAATGCGATAGATTTTCTTTTTAAATTTATAGTATGTTTACTTTTCCTTTTACTGAAACTCATTGGAAGCCAATCATGGGAGGAGAAAATGTTCTCTGAGGATGTGTGCATTGCCTCCTGGTGACTGATGGGGGCAGCAGAGAGCTTTCTTTGGGAGACAGGAGGAAACAAGTAGGAAGGACTTTCCTAGGGTGTGTTGGAGTTGGACTAAGGAAGGGATGAGCTGTCAAGAGAAAGGTTATCAAAAATCATAAGAGGCAGGAGAAAGAAAAATCAAGTAATGGATGAGGCTGGACCAGGTATAAGAGAATCAGAAAAATCACAGAGATTGGAATTGAACAGAATCCCAGCTGCAGATGCCAGGCTTTCTGCTTACCTCTAGGCAGCTACAAGCTACAAAGATCTATAATTACAGCTTAAAAAATCCTGTATAATGCCACTCCTGATCCTATAAACTTTCTATTTTGTCATCACCTTTCTTACTTTTATTGTATTTATTTCTTGTTATTATATTTATGTGTTCACTTATTTAAATCTCATAAATTCCAATAAAAGTCTCAGAATACTTCAAAAAATTATCTGGTGATGGATATTTATCCAAATGTTACATATTAAAAAAAGGCAGAGTAATGTCAGCACATTTGAGATTACATATGCAGTCTAATCTAATCTCAAATCCCAGGCTGTCCTTCAAATTCCACAAACCTTGACAGTTTTCTGCTAGTAAAAGATTATTTCTGTATCCAGAAAATGTGAAGAAAATCAATGCAGTGATATTTCTAAAATCTCAAATTCCTTTTTGGAATCTATTTTTTGTCTAAGCCACACTCTTTAGAATGTATTGGGTGGAATAAAAAAAAAATCTTTGCCTTGGAGAGTCTAAATTCGTTCCTGTACCATTCAAATGAGTTAATTATTGAGTTATCCAAAGGCAATGAGAGAATAGTGGCTATATCAGATTAGGGACTTCCTATGACTCTCAGCTGCAAAGATGTGCATGACCTGGAGAGCTACAGTTAATCACAAAACTGTGATTAGAAGCTGGTACCTCTTCCCACAGAAATGAGGCCCATTAAACTGAGATGACAAGGGAAACAGCTGCTCGTGAATGCTCAGATTGTTTAGAAAGTGCAAAGAAGATGCATTGATTGGTTGGCTTGTAAAATTTCTGAAGGAATTTAGAAAGTAGAATCTGAAAGTCTGCTTTCTAGCATAATTCAATGGCGGGGGGTTAGGGGTGAGTAGCATTTGGGAGATGGTGATCACTTTTTTCCCCCCTGGAGTTTGAAAGAAATAGTGAATTCAGAAAAATTGAAAAGAGCAATAGTCAAAAGTGATCTCCTTGCTGTTAGAGCCCTAGAATGCACTTTAGGAAGGTTTTCCTATTATATTAATATAATATAGTTAATTTTAATTATATAATTATTGCTTCATCTAAACACTATACATAATGTATTATATCATATGTGCACTATAATATATAATGTATATGGCTGAAGAACTACTCTTTTATTGGTTTGGTGGCATAAGGAGCAATTGTAGAATTTTCTCTTATGTTGTATAAATCTGTCAGTGTTATTCACAGCTTGTAGATTCTATGCTTTGGTTGGTATATTTTGCTTACAAAAAGCCATGTTTGATTAATGGTGAAAATATTTAACGCTGATGTTTGGGTCAAGACAGTTCATTTGAAAACCTCAGGGCTGTGAAGGGTTTTGCATATTGCTGTGTGTCTCCATGTGTGAGACAATGTACTTTGTGTCCCTTGCCCCACATAGCTCTTGCTTAGCAGGCTCTCAGCAAATAGTTTGGAACAAAAATGTACTCTTTCCATAGGAAATTTATGCATACTGCTGGTTTTAAGTAATGACCATGGTCATTGATTGAACTGAAGGAGGGTCAGAGTGGGAAGCACATTCAAATTATTGCTGTCATTTATCAATCTTATGTCTGCTGAAGACTCACCTAATTTCCATTTTCCCTGCACCATGAGATTTTCAAACCTCCTCGAAGGGTTGCTAAGTGGAAAATGAGTTAATACCTATAAAAGTTTCATGCAAGTTATCAGTTGGATGTCTAGCATAGTATCTGTTTTCTTGTTTTAAAATCAGGTCTTTATTCCAAACCTCAGCATTCCAACAGAAGCCTTATTTCATATGGGCCAGTCACCTGGCTTCCCACACTCCGAGGAGAACATTGTACTTTGGATCGAATGTAGAGGATTGTTTCTGTTGGTGATGGCTCATGTGCAAATAGACATGTGACTTCTGGAATGCAAGACTTAAAAAGTCAGGAATGAAGGCTAGGAATGTGGCTTAGTGGTAGAGTGCTTGACTAGCATGCATGAAGCCCTGGGTTTGGTTCCTCAGCACCACGTAAACAGAAAAAGCCAGAAGTAGCACTGTGGCTCCAGTGGTAGAGAGCTAACCTTGAGAACAGAGAGGCTTAAGGACAGTGCCCAGGCTCCAGGACTGGCAAAAAAATAAAGTCAGAAATGAGTTTTCCTTTATGACAACACTCTAGCAAACTGCCAAAGTGCTTTTAAGTGGAATAATAAAAAGTCAAGACATTGTTGTACTTTTCATACTGTTGCCTAGCCCAAAGCATCTTAGACATGCATCAGGTAGTGACTGAAAAACAGATCCAAGGTGGAGAAGAGAAAATGACCTCTTCGTTCTTCCTGGAAGTACTGAATTCACTTAAAATCCTATTGTCCTCTTGTGTATTTGCTTTTTCTTTCTATTTAGGCCTCCCACACATATCTGGTATGTAGGCAGGCAGGACAGTAATTGTTGTTCATTACTATTGGTCTTTAAACATTTTATTTGAAGATTCATTTGGTTTTTCTGACTTCACACTGAGTTGGGTACTTTAGTCTGGGGTCAAATAGTAGCAATGAAAGCTGATTTATCTATATCCACTCAGGTAGAACTCATGGCCAGAAACTCACAAAGAAAATGATGTAAATGATGTTAGTCTTTCATCCAGCACTAAACGCAATGTCTGTCATATTGGACAGTGTAATATAGACTGGCTAAATAAAAGAAAGTAAACTTACGCAAAAATCTCAACTGATTTTCAGGAATCTATGTTACCGATCCACTAGCATGTATTATCTGGCCCTTGCTTACTTTTTAAATCTTTCCTCATCAATGTGGTACCCTCTTCTCCTACATAGAAACCATCCAGATTTTCTTTTTATTGACCCACTTATCCAAGCCCTTTAACACTTCAGAGACTTTGTCTGCACCTCTCTCTTCATCTGTGATGTTTTTCCTTGGCTCTTGCCAGGCTCAGCTCCTTCAAGCCATCCAGGCCTCCCCTTGGTTGTTTAATCTTACCCAGAAGGCTGTGGTGCATAGACTTTCAGGTGAACTTCCCCGTTCCTGCTCTCTGGATTTCATGCCATTCCGTGATCCCTTCATTTGAGCATGGGTGGACTTGTGGCTAGTTTCTAATCAACACAGCATGATTAAAGGTTAATAGGATAAGATTTCTGCAATGGTGGAACATTATGGAGAACCTTGTCTTGCTGGAACATGTCCTCCTTACTTGATGAAGTCATCATCCATATTGGGAAAGCCTATGTGTTAAGGAACCTTGGTTATGTCTAGGCTGCCAGCAAGAAGCTTGACTTTCAGTTGTGTAGCCACAAAGACATTCTATCAACAATCTAAGAGAATTTACAAGGGGATTCTTTGCCAGTCAAGGCTCTTGATGAGAATGAGTTGGGCTGATGACTTGATTGCTGTCCCATCACTAGGACAGAAGAAGTGCACCCAGACAAGTCATATGCAGACTCCTGGCCCCCAGAAACCAAAACTCGTTATGTTTTTGGTAATTCTATAGAACATACAACTAATAGATCATTTAGCTCATGTGAAACTCACTCTGCTTACTCACTAGTTTTATTTTGTTTAAACCTTGTTTTTGCCAGAATTAGGGGCCTCACATTCTCACTCAGCTTTTTTTTTTTTTAAATCACAAATGGGGCTTTACTACTTGAGACACATGTCCATTTCTGGATTTTTACAGGCTAATTGGAGATCAGAGTCTCATGAACTCTCCTGCCTGGACTGGATTCAAATAGAGATCCTCAAATCCCAGCCTCCTGACTAGCTGGGATTACAGGCAAGAGCCATTGGCACCCGGTTGCTTAAACCTTCCTAAAATTCTAACACAAGATTTGTCTACTCTCAATCACATGTCTCTCTTCTCCTGAAACTCTTTCTTGTGGCTTCTTACAAGTCACTTACATTCTCTAAAAGTCACTTTTATCATCTACCCATGAAGGCTAATCATAACTATACCCTCAAGTTTGCGGGACTTACTCAGTTTGTGTTTGTAAGGAACATTGTGAGGTTTTAACTCTGGTCTCTGCATTCCTTCTGTGTAGCATTAGCTTTGGTGAGAACTTATTTTTCATACCAGGTCTCAGCATCTTGAGTAGCTAGGACTATAGGCATGAGCCCTTAAGCATCTGGTGCTTAAGCATATGATGTTTCATATGTTTCAGGGTTAGAAACCCTGGCCTTTCTGTGATATAAATCCTGGGTAAGGATGGTTCTGGAACCAGATGTTTGACTTTGGGTGACATTTTCAACATCCCTGAACCATCTATATCTTTATTTCTCCATCTATATCTTGCAGACTCTAATACTCCATTGGGTTGTTGTAGTAATGAAATAGATTTGATATTGTAAAATTATGCTATGTGGTTGGATGGTGATTATTATAAAATATTTTTTATGTCAATTAATATTTTGTAAGTAATTATTACCCTCATTGCTATAACCTACACTTTATTTTACTCTGTGCTTTCTAGTATCCACAGTTTTCAGATGAGAGATGAAGTTGCACGGAAGAGAGGGAAATGCTGTCGCTTGTGCTGTGATCTTATGCAGGACCTGAAATTCAGTTTGAGGAGTGCAGGCCTCAGCTCTGAAACTGCTGTTATGGGTTGTTCTGGGATGATGGTTTTTGTTGATGTTGCACATCAACACCGAAAAGTGCTCCTCCTATATTGCCTGAAATTAGCTACCTGCCTAGCCTATTGCTCCTTGGTGGATAGGAAGTTTTCATCTCCAGACAAACCAAGACAGTAGGTCTCAGTAGATAAATATTTGTAGCAACAAATTAGCACAGTTAAGGTAAGTTACTACATCCTCAGTCTGGAGCTCAGAGGTAAAAGAAAGGTCATTTGCTCTCAAAGAAGGACAAATTGTGGCATGAAATATCCAGATATCCAGTAGAAGTTACCCCTGCTGGGCAAGTTGAATCAGTTAGGGTAGAGATAATAATTAGGCCCATTAAACATATATTCATCTCAGAATACACACACACACACACACACACACACACACACACACACTCATTTTCATCTCTTGTTTTCTGCTTTCTGAGCACAGTTCTAGAATTTTGTTTTTTATAAAGACACAGGGCTTAATTAATTAACTGGGAATTTATTATACTCCTAATAAGTACAAGACACTCAAAAATTAATAAAACCATGTCTACCTTTATAGAATTTATAGCAGGGTAAAAAAGATGAAATATTGCCTAGAAAAACAGACTTATGGTTACATACTAGTTAAATTGGGATGAGCTTAAATTGTTCTTACAACACAGCACACAGTGTTGAGAATCCTGATCAGGACAAGGGGCTGGAATAAGACCTCTGAAGAGGAAAGATAAGTGGGCTAAAGCACAGAAAAACTAACCAGGCAGATCACAGGAAGGAAAATTTATCTATTGATTGTTATACATTCAGGTATGGAGATGTAACTCATCAGGAACTATTCTGAGACATACTGAAAACTCAGCATGGCTGAAATCTACACAGATTGAAGACCAGTGCAACCACTAGCTGGTGAAGAAATCACAAGAAAATCTTGGTGACTTTTAAACCATGAGAAAGATTTTAGGTAATAGCATACATAAGACCTTAAAACGCCTTGAAAGGCTTTAAGCAAGGGAGTGGTAGAATGACGCTTAGGAAGCTAACTGGACATCTGTGAAGATCAGACTCAGCAGAATGGTGTTGGGAACAAGGAAGCTTTAAGAAGTAGCTATAGTCAGCCCCATGAGAAATGATAGGACATGAGAGCCCATAGTATGGGAATTGGGAAGGAAGAAGCTGAAGCTAAGTCCCAGAGTTTTGACGAAGGTTACTGGGAAATGATGCTTTTAGTTTACGGAACTAGGGAATAAGAAGAAGTAGGCATTGATGGAAATGTGATTGTTTCTGTGTTGTTATATTAAATGTGAAGAATAGAATTCTCCAATGGAGATTTTTACTAGGCAGAGAGGTATTGAGTACTAGGCAGAGAGATTGGAGTAGAGGTGTGACTGGAACCCTCAGAGTGTAGTTTATAAGCAAAATCAAGTGAAAAGGTGAATGACTTAAGAGAAGCTTGGATGGGTGGACATAACAAGAAAGGAAAAAGAACGGATGAGGTGACTAGACAGAAACAACAATGTCTCAAACTCAAGTTGGAGAAAATTACAGGATTAGAGAATAATTTATAACAGCAGCTATTCGAGGCACACATACACACACAGAGACAGAAGGAAAGACAGGAAGAAGCAGAAAGAGAAATTACCTTACTTTTGTACCTGTAACTCCCCCCCCACCTTGTTTATCACCTTTACAATAAATAAAAAAGAGAAAAAAAGAAACAGTGAGAAACAAGCAGAAAATTAGAAACAAAGCAACAGGAAGGAAAATGAGAGGGCTAAAACCACATTCATTGAAGTTGACAAAGTTGACTCTGGTATGAACAATTTCAAAGAAGAGTTAAAAGCTAAGAAAAGAGGGTTATGAGAAAGAAAGTGCTGGAAGCAAGGACAGGAAATCCTTTCAGGTAGTTTGTGTGAGAAATGGAGAGAGGGATTGGCCTGAGAGGGAGTTTGGTTTTTTTTCTCCCTTTGTAAGGCTGTTTGTGTTTGTGTGCATGCATAGTTTTGAAGATAGGAAAGGCATGCACATGCACATCTTTGGAGGGTAAACTAAGAGTGGTGTGAATCATATTCAGATTTTTCCATGCTCTAGGCACATGGCAGGTAGGATTTTACTTTCACAGTCTGAAGGATGTGATGATATTGCTAATGAAAATAAGCAGATGTGTTATTGTCACTTAGGGATGGAAACTAGAGCCAGCGTACAATTCTCTACCTGTCCGTTTCCTCTCTGTGTTGTAGACATTATCTATTAGGATAAGCCTCTGCTAGTGTGCAACCCTGAAGAATGTAGTGATATGAACACAGGTTTCCTGGTGACATACTTGAGTGTGTAACAGGAACCAAAGATCTGCGTTGGCAGCTTAGCACTCTGCTTATTAATTTTTCTTGTTTCTCTTCAGTTAGTTACTTAATGTGACTTGTAAGACCACTGTATTCAAGTGACTTGGGCCTTCAGGGTCTGACAATAACTTATAAACTATTGGCCCCACCCTTTTTCAGGCCTTTGGACTTGGATTGAAGATATTCTTATTTTTCCTTGGTCTCAGTTTGTGGAGGGTAGGACTTCTTGTCTTCTATAATTATCAGTGCCACTTCCTCTAATCAATTACTCTTCTATCTGTCTGTCTGTCTATCTGTCTGTCTGTCTGTCTATCTTTATAATCTATCTTTCTCCCCTCCCCCCAACACAGTCAAGTGGCTAGCTAGGTTTCTTTATTCTGGGTTTTGTTTCATTGGAGAACTCTATTTTTTAATATTCAGACATTTCATTTCAAAACTTTAGTTTATAGATAAGCAATGGGGACCCAGAATGAAGGAAATTAAAACCCAAGTTTCCATATTTCTATCTCAGTCTTCTCTTTTCCTGCTCCTGAACCTGCTACTTCACCTGACTATTAGTTCCTGCAGCTACCTGGTTACCATGTGTCCAGTTTTGATTCAGGGCTTACTCTTGGCTCTGGCTGTAACCTCTCATCCTCTCTGACTTGTTTTCCTGTTCTGAGCTGGCTTTACCTTGGTTCACCTCATGCACAGTTTTAGCCATTTTCTTCCATACTGTACCCTGAGTGTATTCTGACCCTGGAGACCCCAATATATCCATAAGTTGTTATCTTAGAACACACATACCCTACGGCCTTAAAACAAAGAGACTAAGAAGTGCTGCTGAACAAGGTCAGAAGGGCCTTGCACCTGCCTGGGAATGGTGTCTAGTGTGGCTGAGAGGCCCAAGAGTGGACAGACCCAGCATTTCCTGAGGAGAAACACATTAGACTGAAAAAGCATTAGGAAGCCTGAAGGCCAGTCATCTGTCTTAAAGTACTCCAGGGATGCTTTTAGATTTTTTTAAAAAGGAGAATTTCCTGGGAGGAATACATTTAACACGCAGAGATGGAAGCAATTCCCTAAACCAAGCCATGGAAAAATGTGGGTGACTTATCAACTCACTAATAGTTTCTATCTTCAGAATTCTTAAAAATTGAATGAGAATTTTTACTACTGGTTCAGAGAATATGTACAATGTTGCCTAGTATTGGTAAATTAACAAAAAAGAAACTATATATTATTTTTATTATCTATTCATTAAAACTATTTGAAGAATAGTTATGAGTTATGGATGACTACTTTTTCATTAAAAGGGTATCAAGCAATTTGGATATCCCTGAGCTATCTTTACTAACCATTTTCCAAAACCCAAACAGCAGTGTCCCTATAATATATTCATCTGTGTCAGATTAGTTTATCAGATTAGCTAGCAGAGAGCTAGTTTGGACTACCGCCTGCTGCTCAGGGCTGCCTCCAGGCAAAACTAAGACTGGTGGATGAATGGATGAGCTTGATTAAAAAGAGTTTACTGATGTCTCTTTGGTTGAGAGGGAGGAAAAGCAAGAGGGAGTGTGAGGGCCTGGATTAACAGCCAGCTTGGCAGTTCCATCAAATCAAGTGTTCAAATTGATGATGCAAGTGGTAAATAATGGGGAAATATAGACCAAAGGATTTAAATGGTGTGTTTGTGGAGGTGATCAGAAAAAGCTGGTCTTGAAGGTTAGTTTTCTCTTGATAATGAACTCTAACTACAATATAAATGGAACTGATTGATCTGCATGTTTTGGCTCAATGCTTTATCATTGAGGCAAGGGTAGTGGTAGCTAGAGCATTAACTTTCAATAGCAAAAAGCAGACTGGAATTTCAAAAAAAGAAAGAAGATCGCTTAATAATTTCTTACCATCTGAATTTCATGGGTCAGATATTAGGAAATGCAGGTTTTGCTAAGATGGAAATAGCTCAAGTAAATACTTTTTTTCCCCCACTGCTTAGTATTTATTGAATCCATCTATTTCTAATTAGAATATTGTGTTTCATCTCCCACAAGATTGCTTTTGCTCATGGAGTGAGATAGGCTGTAACATATGCTTCCATTATTATCAGAGCCTTCTTGGACTTACCCTTATGATGTGGAAAATCTTTGCAAATGACAGCACTCTGAAATATGAGATAAAATGGGCATCCAGTGACAATGTACCTTTCTACTCGATTTAAAAAAGTCCTTGTAAAATGTATAGCAATTCTTTTCTGTGTACACCTTCATTTGCTGCTAAACAGCCTGACACACTCAAAATTACAACCTGTAACAATTTTTAATGGTATGCATTTGAATTCTTATAGTGTGTTCTTGTGTGTGTGTGTGTGTGTGTGTATGTATGTATGTATGTGTGTGTATGTGTGTGTGATAGTTACTACTTACTACTCTACATATTATTTGAAATGAATTTTCAGTGGTTCCTTGGAAAGGGGGAGTAAGAAGGATTAAGTGCATGTAGCATTTAAAATAGGTATAGGGATTGAGTCAAATCTTTGTGAGTCAGTAACAGAGGGGCAAAATTAGGGTATGAGGCCAAAGGCTGGGATATTCTGGGGAGAAGTCCCAGGCAGACTGGCCAGTTCCTTCTCAGTTTCCACATCTATAACCTCTGACAGGTATGGTATTTTTAACCTTCAGATAAGAACAGGCCCAGCCTGGCCCACACTATTTCCCAGTAAAGAACCCCATCAAACCTACCTGCCCTTCTGACAGAACGATGGCCATCTGCTTTAGGTAAAGAACTGGCTGGGGACAAAAAGGGACATATTCAGGTATTGCATGAAGCTTTGGATGGAGTAAGGCAATAGCCATCTAGAGTTACGCTGGAAATGCTACAGCACATTGGAGTGACTCAGCAGCACCTTCTTGCCAACTCTTGATTTATGCACTGCATGAAGCCTGCAGTCTCTTAATGAGCCTCTATCAGACTCAGGAAAAAGATACTACCTGTATCTGTATTATAGAATTTGGGAAGTTTACCTTTTTAACAGTGATGTGGAGAACCAGCATGTAATTACCATTACTGGAATTATATTGCTAAACAGATTTCCTTCTATGCAACTACTTTTGCAGCTCAAATTTAAAATCAATATTATTGCATACCATATCAATCAGAAAAGAATATTAGTTGTTAGTAATATATCCACAAAATCCCCGTTGCTTGGCAACTTTTACTCTTGGGACTTTGTTTACATGACCTTTGAGTTAGATGGCCAACCATTGTGTGGATTATGCTGTTTTTGAGTGGGGTTCAAAGTGCAGTTGATTTACCTTCTTCTCCATGCCCATTTTTTTTCAGGTAAGGGGTAGGTTTATTCATCATTCTGGCTGGCACCAAGCCATCTTGGCCCTCCACACGGTTGGGAAAGGCCTGGGAAAGACCTGGGAAAGAGAGCTGGGAAAGAGCTGGGAAAGAGAGAGAACTGGGAGAGAGATGGGAAAGAGAGAGGTGGGAAATAGAGAGAGAGAGCTGGGAAAGAGAGCATCTGGGCCTGGGCAAGGCCTTCTCTAGGGTATGGGCAGAGAAAGGTGTGACCATATCAAATTCAGATGTGACCTCAGTGGATGCAGATGTGACCTCTTCCAGGTGTGCCAGTTGCCTAGGTAACACAGGTACTGGGTGGAGACTTTGCTGCGAGGAGGGTAGGGTCTGCTCGTCATCCAGGAGTGGACCTTACATTCCAGCCTTTTAATAATCATGAAATAGGGCACGGATTCTCTCTGGCTACTTCCTGCTGACAAGGGGCGTCGACATTAGGGGTAAAAGGCTGGAATTTGGTCCCCTTCCAGAGAGGGCAGTGAGCAGCAGCTGTCCCTTGGTGGTGTGAGTCCTCAGATGAAGTCTGGAGAAGTCTCATGAGCATTTAGGGACTGGAAAAAAAATACTAGAGAGCAAATAAATGGCAAGAGGAAGGACTTGGGGCTGAAAAATATTGGTAGAAATGTCCCTAGCTATTTCTGACATCTGGTGACTAGGTAGAGGAGAAGTCAGGTAACAAAGGCAAGAATATAAATTCCTGTCCAGTTAATAGGTAGACAGGTATGACACTAGATGGGCAGGCTTCTTACTTCTATTGACCTCCTGGCTCTGGCTAATTTTGAAAGGGCAGGTACAAAGAGGCTGATGTGACATCGTCTCTTCTTACTCCTCTCCATGGTCCCTTGTTCCCCAGACTGGCTGAGTCTAGGTGCTCATTGCTGGGATGGCTTGTCCCAGTTGGTATTCAAGGAGGTTTGAACTCAAGGCCTGGGCACTATCCCTGAGCACTTCTGCTCAAGGCTAGTGCTCTACCATGTTGAGTTACAGTACCAATTCCAGTGTTTGGCTGGTTAGAGATAAGAGTCTTGAGCCATGCTTCCAGCCTGGCTCTTTGCAGGTTAGTTGGGAAATGGAGTTGTAGGGATTTTTCGGCCTGGGCTGGCTTTAAACTGCAATCTTTGCCACAAAAAACCCTTTATTGTTTCCAATTAAAGCAACAAGGAGATCAAGTAGAATAAGTAGAGTTTACCTGCTCCTTATCAAGAACTGAAAATCAAATATTCTGCAATGACAAAACTCATTAGATGTGATGAGAATTTTAGCACAGATATGCCCAGTATTTTAGAACCACATAGTCAGTAGTAGAATACACAACACAAAACAAAAAAGGCAAAACTCAAAACCTAAAATTTTTGACAACAAGGTGTAGACATCTTTGCTAACAAAGCACATCAGATGGTTGGGCCTCACTTACCAGGGCCTGTGAAAAGAGCAACTTGTTAGCAATGCACCTTAGAATAGATGGATGGAGTAGTAAGCTTAATGGAAGGTTAAGAGTCAGATGAGACCAAACCCTTAACCTACCATGTGGCCAAGATGGCTAACTCAAGATGGCGAATTTCTGAAAAAACGCAAAGAAACCCTAAACAAATGGCAGCTCTGACAATTTTCAAACTTAGAATGGCTAGCTTTTGAGAGGGAACCTAGAGGGGGGTCCCTGGGACCCAGCCTCTGTAGCACTCTTTAGGGTACAAGCCAAATGTTGTAGAAAAGAGAAAGGAAGAAAGGGAAAGTTGGACATGAATGGCAGAGAGAGCAAAGAGAGCCTGAAAGTAAACAGACTTCTGACCATTTACCATTGCAGTGGCAAAAACTGTGTACATCTGAGAATGGCATAAAAATTAGGCACTCTGGCTTTCCAGGGAGTGCAGGAGGCATTTCAAAGGGGTTTCACCGTTCGGGCGTGACTCGCAGCACCCCATTAAATGAGTAGGAGAGTCAGTCTGATGAGTTTAGGAGAGCTGACCAGGCAGAAGCGGCGTCCCAACTTCCCCCAGAGCCCTCTAGAGAGAAATGGCCAAGTCCCCAAAACGGATCAGACTTGGTTTCGGAGGTGACTGGCCTTTCAGCTCAAGGCCGTAGGAGCTCTCTGGCGTGGTGCCATGTCTGGACAGAGACTGAGCAACAGAGAACCATAGAGAGTAGTTTCACTCACCAGAGTAGAGAAGTGGTGTGGATGTGGATGTGAAGGCAGCAATGGTATTGATGCACTGGGTCCGCAGCAGACAGACGGGTTCGCAAAAGGCCATCAGAACTGTGGGCATTCCTCAGAGCAAAAAGGGAAAAGCACAAAAAAGAAAAAAAGAAAAAAAACAGAAAGGAATCCCACCTTTCCTGACTTTAAGCCCTTCCCGGGTTTCAATGGCACCATTTATGTTAGGTTTTTAAAAAGAATTAGCGAGTTAGCACCACGCACATGGTATTCAGGTAAGGGATAAGTTTATTCATCGTTCTGGCTGGCACCAGGCCATCTTGGCCCTCCATGTGGTTGGGAAAGGCCTGGGAAAGATCTGGGAAAGAGAGCTGTGATAGAGGTGGGAAAGAGAGAGAGCTAGGAAAGAGCTATCCATGCCCATTTTTGTGCTCAGAATTGTGATCAGGGATGCAAATGGATTTTGTAGAAGCCATGAAGGAGCTTGGGTTTGGGAGTTACAGGGAGATCCTATTCAGCATGAAAGAATGGGTTGTAGCTGAAAATATGAAGTGGTAATACAATTCCAACATTGACATGCTGTGTTAGCCTGCCTTTTCTCCTTTTCTTTTTTTCCTTATTTTTTTTTTTTTCCAGTTGTGGAGCTGGAACTCTGGGCCTGGGCGCTGTCCCTCAGCTCTTTAGCTTAAGGCTAGCAATTCTACCACTTGAGCCACAGCACCACTGCTGGCTCTTTCTGCTTATATGGTACTGAGGAATCGAACCCAGGGCCTCATGCATGTGAGGCCAGCACTCTACCACTGAGCCACCTGCACAAACCCTTTATTTGTTCATTTATGAGCCAGCACCTCAGCATCCCTGTAGAGTGTGTGTTATGAACAGGCCATTAGGGTATGGAGATCAGCATCAACCATCTCTTGAGGAACTAATTCTGTGTGTCCTTTCACTTTCAAAGGAAATGCTCCATGCAGCTGTGGAAGCTGGACTTCTTATATAGCAAGTGTGGAAGACTTTGGCCTAGTTATTCAAGACACAAAGAATAGCCATTTAAAGGACTTCCTGGGGTGTTAGATTGAACTCCTGCACAGTTACATGATAATTGTCTGTCCACATTTGGTTGTAGATTAAATATTTAGAATACTTATAAGTTTGGACTTGGTACTGAAAACTTAGGTAAACTGTTATGCTGACCAATGGATATACTTGATGTTCTGACTCTACAATTCACCCTTTGGATGATCATAGTTTGACAATTGTTAGTATATTTAGACTGTTCTTTATTACTGTAGTACAGTCTGGGATTTTAATGTATTATCCCTGACAACATTATTGCATATACTGGCATTTCTTGTCTTATTTATGGAGAATAACTAAGAAACTAGCAGGTCTGTGCACTGGAACAATTAGTTTGGAAGTAGAATTTTTTTCTGGGTAATCACTGTGAGGTCACTTGGGTTACAGAATTTGGGAAGGTGGCCATTTGAATAGGGCAGTGACCTGAAGAACCAGCATGCATACCGTGATATGGACCACATCTCCATCTATGATGGGAGGATACCTGTTTCTACCCTTAGTTTAAATGCTTCTTCTTTTTTATTTTCTCCTTTTCTTTCACATTTTTAAATGACTCATTTGCTTTGATTCCTTCAGACCTGAATTTTGAACTCTGACTCACAAAAAGAATACGAAATCTGTTTTTAAAAAGATCCAATGCAATAAGCTGAATATTTCAGACTGTATCCTGCTTTGGACTTGGTTTGAGGAGGTTATTTTTAAAAAACTCTTTTCTGTCCTAGTTGAAATTATGACACTGCAACACCTGTTAATAGGGCTGGACCTTTTCTGATCCTGTTGTGAATCACTTAGCTATTTAAAAAATGAGAAAGAGTTGCTTTCATCCCTTCGATTTGGTGCTAAGATTAAACACTTACTTTCCCAAGCCTTCACAGGCCATCTAAGTGAGGACATTGCAGAGGAGATGAGGAACAGATTTGAGAAGCTGTAAACATCTCCGACACCTCTGAAGGTGAAATGCAGCAAGTGCCTGCTGCTACAGTTTCTAAAAGGGAACACAGGACTTGGCATTGCTGAGACTTACCTCTATCCACAGAACTCAAAAGATTGGAGGGGAAGGGAAAGGCAGGGAGTTGGAACAGATGCCCAGGCAGCTGGAGGCAGACCCTGAAGTACATAATTGTACCCAATTTAGTTACTGAATGTGGGGTGCTTGTCATAGACTTTTCTGAAATTGCTACTAAGCCTGAAATAAACAACTGATTTGGTTGTTTGGTTGAGATTAATTGGTAATGAATCAATCGGCAACTATTAAATTTAGACAATCAACTAGTTACTAATTGTTTTTTATAAATCTGCCATTCCAATAAAAAACAGCCAAGTACCTATGGAAGGACTTTGAGGATCAGAGTCCCGGAGAAAAATGTCTTCAAATACACATTTTCTGTATAGCTGCATAGGTCTACAGGTATATGGTATCTTTTCCATCTTGAACAGAATTAGGAGAAATGGATTGAGTAAACCTTGTTTACTTCTGCGGGCTATAAAGAGTTGTATGTCTGGTCCTTTGTACTCATACACGTGGATTCAACCACTTCAGGTCAAAAATGGTCTCAAGAAAAAATTTTTATATGTACTGAACATGTACAGACTTTTGGGGTCATTATTCTCTAAGAAATACTGTAGCACAGCTATTTACATAATATACACCACTGCATGGCATATCACAAGTTATCTAGAGATGATTTAGTGATACAGAAAGCTGTGAAAGAATTATATGCATATACTGCATCATTTTATAAAAGGCACTTATAGCTTTTGATACTAAAGGAAGTTTTTTTTTAACTATCTCACTATAAGAAAATGCCATATTCTTTATAGTTATTGACCCTATAATGTTATGAGTATCTTTAAAGCCTTTACTTATCCTCTTCATTCCTTCTGGAAACATGCCAAAACCCCTTCGTTCTGTTGATTTCAAAAAAAATGTTCTGTGTAAAAATCCCACATCTCCTGTAGAATGCACTATGCCAAATTGCCTGGATGTAACTATCATTGGTAGTTTAAAAACAATCCTTTGCAGTTTGGGAATGAGACACGAGGCCTGGAGCAGAGCTTAGTAGCTTACACATCCTTTCTGTAACCTCTAGGCTCTTGTTATTGAGTAGCTGGCATAAAAGAGGCTTTCTTCTCTCCTTGTGAAACTTTACAACTACAGTAACATTCTATAGAAAAACAAAGTCAGAGGAGCTCTTGGCTATGCCAGCAAACATATTTTGAGAGTAGAATATTAGAAACTTTCAATTAAATGCAAGTCAATTTAAAGAGTGTTATTCTGTGCTACAGGAACAAATAAATCCTTGTACCTCTGTGGCTTCACATAGAAGGATTTATTCATTACTGGAACAAAATCTGTTATAGATTCTGCCTTTACCTCTTCAGCTGTTAGCTCCTTCCACTAGGTGACTTAAAGCTTCCAGGCATTCTATGTGACAGAACTTTGCTCTCAGTACAGGGGTCCCTGATAAAGCATTCAATGAAGAGAACTGAGAAGGCAGTTCATGGATTCTTCAGTCCATCATCTGAGGTTTGAGGTTCCTAAGTGGTAATGCTATGGCGTGTTCCTGGCCCAAACTTCTCACTGTAAAGTCTCAGTGAAGCAGGACTCGTTTTCAGTATCAGACACAGAATAAAATCCAGATGATGTGAGCATGGTTACAATTGCCATACAGTATACCACCGACTTTATGCTTCCCCTACAGCTATTTTTGAAATGCTTATTCTTGTTAACTACAGCTACCTTATTGTGTACACCAGAACTCAATCCTCTTCTTGGATTGTAATTTGGTACTCATTGGCCAATTTCACCCTAGTTTCTAGCAAACGCTGGTCTACTCTCTCCTTCTATAAGACCAACTATTTTTTAGATTCCACATAAGAGTGTAATCATGTAGTACCAGTCTTATGTGCCCGGCTTGTTTTCCAAAACATAATGTCTTCCAGGTTCATCCATGTTGTCATAAATGTTAAAATCTTGTTCTTTATTTAATGGTAAATTATATTCCATTACTCACATACATCATATTTTCTTTTTCCACTCATCCATTGGTAGACAATAAGCTTGATGCTCTATTTAAGCTATTACAAATACTGAGTGCTTCAGATACTGCAGTGCAGACCTCTCTTTGACCTACTAATTTTATGTCCTTTGCAATAGGTTTTTGAACTAATTTAGGAACACATGTCAAGGATGGGAACATATTGCAGGTTAAAAAATGTGATAATGCAGTCAGTTAACATGGGTTACAGTGATAAGCAACCAAGAAATTACAACAGTGTGGAACATAAGCATGTATTCAGGTTTATCCGTCTGTAGATTGTCTAGACTCACCTGCTCTAGCATGGACTCTGCCACGTAGCTGTGAGTCAGGGTGCGGGAGCTGAGGGCCTCTGCCCCCACTGCAGACCTGTGAATTACAGAAGCCTCATTTGATGCTTATCCTCCTTGGGTCAGAGAATACAATCAAGACCTCAGCTCATGTTGATGGCAGAACAAGTATTCATCAAACCCTTTTTGTTTGTACCAGTCCTGGGACTTGAACTCAGGGCCTGAGCACTGTCTCTGATCATTTTTTTCCTTAATGTTCATGCATTACCACTTGAGCTACAACACATGAGCTACAACACCACTTCTGACTTTTTTGGAAGATCATTCGAGATAGGAGTTTCACTTAGTGAAGCTCAGCCTCCTGAGTAGCTAGGATTAGAAGTATGAGCCACTCACCTGTTACTGGTTCATCAAGCCTTTTCATAAATTGTCTACTAATGTCCGATCAGTCAAAATAGCCAGGACTAAGTCTGAAGTCGAAAGAGAAAAAAGTACCTGTGGTCTGTGAAGGTGTTAGAAAGGGAGGGGGGGTATTTATAAAGAAGAATCTGCCCTATCAGACTCTGTAATACCCTATATTTTATGAAGAAACCTGTGTCTATTTAGGAATAGGCAAGGAGCCTGTCTATTTTTGCGATGATTAGTTTTGTGTATTAACTCGAATGGATAGAGGGCTAACAAGATAGTTAGAAAAATGTAAGTGTATCTGTGAGGGAATATCTATAATATATTGGCCCTTACATCAGTGAGCAGGTAAATTAAGTTCTACCCTGATGCAATTCATTGAAGACTTGGAGAGAACAAAAAGCCAGGGGAGGATGAATTTGCTCTATTTCACCTTGAGTTTCTCCTGGGTGTACATGTTTCTATTTCTCATGTCTTTGGACTCTGCATTTATTTATTTATTTATTTATTTATTTATTTATTTTTGGTCCGGTCGTGGGGCCTGAAGTCTGGGCCTGGGCGCTGTCCCTCAGCTTTTCAGCTCAAGGCTAGCGCTCTACCACTTGAGCCACCGTGCCACTTCCAGCTTTTTTCTTTTTGCTTATGTGGTGCTGAGGAATCGAACCCAGGGCCTCAGGCATGCAAGGCAAGCGCTCTACTACTGAGCCACCTTCCCAGCCCTGGACTCTGCATTTATACTAGTCTTCTATCTTCCAACTCTCAGGCTTTTGGCCTTAGATTAGGATAGCATTCACTTTGCTGGTTTTCAGGCATTCACATTCAGGTCAATTTAGACCCCTGGATGTCTGTTTTTTTTTTCTCCATGTGCAGATATTGCTATGGGACTCTTCAACTTCCATGATTTGTACAAGCCAATTCTCACAAAAATCTCCTCTGATAGATCCATATATCCTGTAGGCTCTGTTTCCCTGGAGAACCCAAACAAATATAAAGTATCCTTGTTTCTTTTCATTTCATATGCTAACTTAACCATTTGTAAAATAGCACTGTGGATAGCCTAGGTATAGTTGGAGCAATTTTATTTTGATATGAAACCAGGACTAGATCACAAACAGTCTTCAACTAACAGTAGTTTCATCGACATAATGTCCACAGTCCCCTTTCTTAAGGAATTTTATTCTTCCTAGAAGAATCTACTTCCCTTAATAACCCAGTATCAGGTGATACTAACACATTTGCTCTCTGGGGTCAGTTGAATAAATGGTATGGTATCCAAGTGCCATTCAAACCAATTAACTCAATCTGTAGGGTTTGTGACGCTAGCACATATGTATTTCAACTGTCAGGTAATGTTATGGTATGTTTGACACTGAGAATCAAGAATTTCTTCCTTTTTTCCAGTTTATTTCCTGTTTGTCCCCAAACCCAAATTTGAACCATATCCCTATGTAGTGCTATTCTCACTCATCATAGAGTATAAAGATTTATACAGTTAGCTGACATTTTGATAGCACTGGGATTGAAATTAGGGTCTTGAGCTAAGCCTCTAGTTCTATTTTGTGTTGATTCCTTTTGAGGTAAAGGCTCCTGCTATTTATGCTTGACTATGTTTCTGGGGATAACAGTCAGACATCGCTGTGCCCACTCGTCAGTCAATGAACTTTTTGTGCCCAGTCTCATGAACTTCTATGCTCAGCTGGTCTCAGAGATGATCCCCCAGTCTCCATTTCCCAAATAGCTGGGATTACAGGCTGAAGCCACAGTGTTTGGCTGGCTATTTAATCAGTATTTCTCAAATGGCTTAGAAAACATATACATTTTTCTGCATTAAGAAATTGATTAGCTGTGTGGTACCTTATCCAGAATAAACTCAGTATTGTTTGCCCATTAGAATTAAAAACAAAATGACACCAAAAACACCTGCTCAGCACCAAACCCTTCCAATTCTGGCACAACTTTTATTGGCCCCAGCCAGTGTTATTGATTTAGAAACCACGGGCAGTGATGATATGCAACCCGTTTTGCAAACCACTAAACCCTAATAGGGTTAGAAAACCAGAAACCATGAAAATACATAATCTTATGGCACAACAGAAAAATGGCTGTCTCTTCTCTGGTCCCAGGATGCTCTTGCACAATAAATATTTCTTGGTATATGCCAGAATGGAAAGTGGAATACAGACAATGAAATTGATAACGTTGAATTTGCTTCGATGAGCCAAAGGATGTACATGTGAACTGAAGGGAAAAGGAGAGGTGAATTCAAGGACTCAGGTCACAGAGGTATAAATGCACGGTCAAGGACCATGAATATGGTTTTCTAGAGTTGAGACCTCTCTTAAGTACTTACACAGTGAAATTATCAGACATTAAGTATTTAAGATCTCCTTTCAAGTAATCCTATTTCATCATCTTTTGTGTGAGCTTGCCATCCCATGGCTGCCTACATGTGCGTATAGTCTATTTGCTATATTTAATGAGTATGCTTTTTGGTGTACAATGACCAAGCAACTATGTTGTGATTTTCTGTATCTCTTTGGAAACATTTATTGGAGTCTTTATTCTCTTGCTGAAGTGAGAATCTATGTGGGCCAGGATTATGCTCCACTAAGTACCTGATAATTGGCACTAACAAAAATTGGCCTTGCCCATGAACTTGGCAGTTGTATCAGGATAGCTTTCCCTCTCATGGGGCACTGACATGTCCTTTGAAGAAAGTCCTCTCTTCTTCGGCCCCAACATTTTTGAGGGTTTTTCACCTGTAGCTTTTTTGATAATAGCAAATATTGATTCTATTCTATTCTAGAAATAATGTATTGCCTCCAGCCTTTTCTCTTCTTAAGCCTGTTTTCTCTTGGATTGCTCTTAGTATTCATATTTCTCTCTCCAGCCCAGAGGACATCTGGTCCATGGGAAACACTGATACATCTTTTATGCCAACAAACTGATAGTTCCAGCTGAACCTTGTTCAACCACCATTCCTTTGACTTGTCATTAGTGGCTAGTTAGCTCATGTCTGGATTGTAAGAGGGAGTCAGACAGCAAGCCCTCTGGCTTTCCAACTGTAGAACACAAACTCTCGAGAGTATTCAGTTGCACGAAGAGAGGAACTGGCATTTCCATACTCTCACTCGGAATTGGGAGTGAGATTCATTGCACATTAATGGATGTCTTCAAAAATACCTCCCCAGAGTTGCTAAAGAAAAAAACAACAAAAGAATTCATCAAAATTAACTAAATAAGTACAGATGCTACTTAACCTAAACAGTTCTACCTTAGAGTTGCTCAGGTGAGAAACAGGTAGATTTCAAACCACAGCAAGCTTTGTGATGATCAGTCTGGGACTCATATTTAAAACCACTGAATGTGTTCTCTGTCTTGGCATATCAATGTGTCTTCATATTTATGGATCATTACTTCCTCTGGCAGTCTTACGGGCCTCTTATTTGATCTCTGTTTCAGCTCCTCTGCTAGGTGACTGCTTAGGTACCCCCAAAGGACCCCCAAAGCAAATTTCTATGATGCCACATGGCCTATATTTAAAATCATGCTGTCCCAAATATTGTCTCTAAATCTGGTAAAAAAATCTGTCACACTGATTTTCCTAGATATGGTAACAGAGCTATATAATAATATATATGAACATTTTTATTTATATAGTCATCCATAGATGGCAGTTCAAAAGAAATAAATTATTAAGCAGCAAATTCAACTGGCCAAGAAAAAGAGTATTTTGATTGTGTTGTTGGAAGAGATGGGAATTTGAATGGCATTGTTTCTCAGACCAGCTGGAGGCTGGGGAATAGTAAATTTTCTCAAATACCATTTAGGTCTCTGTGCTTCCTGCTATTTGTCTTGCCAGGGATATCATAGGTCTTGATGGGTTTGTTATGTGTAGTCATGCTTGGCTGATGGTTCTGCCTCTTTGATTGTTCCACTCAGAATTCCATTGTGGGGTAGTGTTCTGGAAATCTGCTGAGCCTGCTGTGCTACCATGTGCCTTACAGCTTTAGTCTGGAGAACAGATCTCTGTCTCTGTTTCTGTCTCTCTTTGTTTCTCTCTCTCTCTCTCTTTCTCTCTCTGTATGTGTGCTGTGTGTTGTGTGTGTGTGTGTTTTGTGTGTGTGTGTGTTTTGTGTGTGTGTGTGTGCACGTGTGCTACTAGGTTGCTTTCTCCACAGATGCACTTTAGAATACAAAATCTAGTGTTGACTTTTCCATATAATGATTGCTATATTTGCATCTTTTTAGGAAGTAGCTTTATTAGAAGCCCTGCTGGACATACCATGTCCTTTCAGAAAAGATATAAGTTCTTCTTTAGAATTTGGGGATTCAAGGCTGGGTTTATTGTTTAAGTGGTAGAGCACTTGCCTAGCAATGTGAAAACTTAAACTCAATACCCACTGTGCAAAAAAGGAAAAGGAAAAAAAGAGAGGAAAAAAATTAATTCAGTTTCAATACTCTGGAAGCTAAGTCAGGAGGATCATGAGTTCAATGCCAGTTCTGGGCTACATAGTGAAATCTGACCTTAAAAACCAACAAACAAGCAAAACCAATGGAAGTTGTAGACTCAGCTTCATTTTTGCTCCAGTAGCTATCCTATGTCTGATCTGAAAATAATGAAGCTCTCTTTGAATTTTTCTGGGAAACTTAGCTCTGACTGAAAAATTTAATTGATTGATTGATTAATTAGTTTATATAATACTTAAAAACTGACCAGATTTGAAAGAGAATTGAGACCTCTCTCTATAAGCAGTAGCTTATAAGCCAGATGAGGTATCTAAAGCTGACATTCCTGACTGGTAATACTGAAAATTGAATTAAATTTAGTGTTGGTGTCAGGTAGGCAAAGGGAGGTGGAGTTAAGCTTTCCTTTTGCAAATATCTTTTATTGTTCTTCATCATTTGGACTTTTTTGGGGAAATTTTTGCTTTTGATTGCAAGCATTCTACTTTTTTTAAATTAGGAATATTTCAACAAGGAAGAGAGGGCAATCCTTATGCAGTCCAGGAATCTGAAATATTTTTTTTCCAACAAATGGCTTGAGTTTTTGTTTTTGTTTCTATGAGTAAGCATTTTCAAGGATAAAGGATATGAATCCTACACTTTTGGATTTAGAATATCATGGGCAAGACAGTTTGCTAGTGTTTCTGTCTTCACAGATGTTACAATATTGAAATTCAAACGTGAGTCATGTCAAATATTTGTGTTTAAATTATTGACATATAGAATGAAAGAATTTCTGTCCTCACCTGTCTTTGAGAAAAATTATAATTATTGTGTCTTCTTAGAAATGAAACTCGCAGCGGACATCTTCACCCTGCAGTGTGCAGACCAGAGACGACCCAGGATCCAAGACTCGACGTGAGTAGAAGCCCGACATCCTCACTCCTTCTCAGGGAGCAGAGGAGGGAAGGCCACCCCTCCCCCCCCAGCACCGGTGATCTCCATCTTGGATACCGACAAAGCTCGGAGGAGCTGCCAGCTCCAACCCAGGCCTTGGAGTAAAACGAGTCATTTAGCAGGTCACAGGAACTTAACGGCGAAGTGACCTGCCAGACTCGGCTCCATCCAGGGAAAGGTCACCCAGCTCAGGCACCAGCCATTGGAGTGGCTTGCCTCGCTGGGTAACCAGAGCCAGAGGCTGCCCCTCCCTCTAGCAGCCTCAACAATCAAATGAAAAACAGAAACCCTGAGAACGGCTCCAGGCTGGACTCTGTGAGTCTTTTTCACAAAACAGCCCCAGGAAAAAGCTACTGATTGTTGAAAGGCCTCAACTCTA
>NW_012267236.1:2463248-2587561 GCF_000151885.1 Dipodomys ordii | reverse complement strand
AAAAAAAAGAAATGAAACTTGCGTTTCTTTTTCTGCTCACCTCACCGTTTTCTGGGTGTTTCAGTCTTGTGGTTTTCCTCTCCTATGTAACTCAGTGGAGCGCTGTGGCCTTTCTCCTCCCATATCATAAGCTATCTGTGTTCATGCTGTGATTATGTTTTCAGCCACAGAAACCCTCTTCAGACTTGGGCTAGCTCTGTTGCATGTGTATCTGCTGTCTCTGACAAAGGTCAGACATGAAGAATGTTCTTCATGGTCATCATTTATTTCTACGGTACAGCCTCTCTCCTCTTCCACTTTCCTCTCTCCCAACACATCTTGAGTCCATTTCCAAGGCTGTCCATAGGCTACTGAATCCTTTTAGCACTTTTGTCTTCTTTTACCACCTATTTCCTCTAGCAATATTTTATTTCCTAAAGGTTGTATAATTCTTTCAGACCTGGCATATAAATCACAGCAAATTTATCCATGGGCACTTTTCAAAGTGAATTTACTATCAAAGCTTTTAAATAGAACCATGTGTATACATTAGTGCACAAATGGTAAATAGCAGCATATCAGTGTCAGCAATAATCTGATAATGGAGAATTTCTGTAGATGGTGTGATAGTTCTCTTTGCTGTTGCTAAGTACCCCTTCCATGATTTGCCCCTCTGACCCAGTTTTATTCTGTTCGTAATTCTGGCCTATGGTCTCTTAAAAATAATAATAATAAAAAGAACAACAAAGATGATCCAGGGCCATTTTTTTCTTTCCTACTGTTTCTTTTCCTTCCACATCTCATTCTTGCTATTTCTGGCCCATGCATTCTAATATTCCTCCATTTAAAAAATCAACAGGTGTTCATCAACATGAATAAATTACCTATACAGAATGATGTTTAATTTTGCAATTAATTTTTCATTTTATGTGTGGAAAGCAGAGCAGCATTGGTTAAATTGTCCTAGATAAGGGACTAGCATCTGATCTTATTACCTTTTACTTAAAAGTACTTCCTATCTACCTTATAATAGTGCTTCAAAGTGGATCATATGCAGAGATTTCCATCAGTTCACCTAACTACCTAACATATGTGAAATTTCCACTATCTTATTTGGCTCTGATGGGCCAAATTAATTTAGAAACAAATCTTTTAGTAGGAATTATGTTTTAAGTGGGGATTATCCCAAAGCAAAATATACATGACCAACTGAATAGATCAGAAAACTGCTAATACTCACAACTTGCAATTCAGGAGTTTCTAAAGGATGCTGTTGAGTTTATCAGAACAATAATTGAGAATTGAGCTTGTTGTGTTCCTATATTCAAACAACACAGACTAAGGGCATAAGAAATGTCAGACACCATTTTAAGTACTGCAAAACTTATTCATTAAGTCAAAGTGGTTGCAGTTAGCAGATCAGCTGTCATTGCATGGATCCAGAAGTGAAGGCAAAGTAAAGGTAGCATGAAGCTGCAGATATAATCTCTCACCATTGCAAACTACACCATTCATTTGCATGGTTGTTTCAATGTAGGCTCAGAATGTCTGGGAAGCATGTCATGTATTTCAATAGTCTTTTCATAGAGTATACTGAGTCTTAGTAGATTAAGTAGTATGGTCGACATTACCAAGAAAATTATTAGCACCCTGAGATTTCTGTCTGTTAGACTAGTGTTTGTTATGGGAAATTGTTACAAATAAAATATACATCCTAGAAAGACCTAAGGCAGCCCTTAGGGCTCATGAAGTCTCTGATGATGCTAAATCCAAAAGAATGCCTTCTGGTTTGACAGGAAAAAATTGGATACTGTAGAAGTTCACCTTTGAGTGACTGTTGATAAATACATCCATTTGGTTCATTTATTAAATATAACTACATAATTAAGTAATCCTTTTTATGCAGAAAAGAATGAAGAAAGGATCTTTAGAGGAGACTCTATGTGGGCCTTATGCTAATGTTACTATTGAATAGAGGTAGTATGGAAACCCTACAGACCTAAAGGAAAATGGAATATTACATACTACAGCTCAACATTCTCATTTGACAGAATAATAAAAACCAAAGAAAGAAGTGATTTGTCCACTGGTACACAAAGCTAGAAGTAGAGCAAAGCATTCTTGATTCCACGAGCTTAGATTTTACTACTCTATGTTCTGAGAGAATTTAGTAGAATACCAAAACTTTATTTCCTGGGTGATAGCTAAAGTCTTTATCTTTATCTTGACAACGATCTCTTGGCTAGCTTTAGAGGATGAGATTTGGTGTCTTTGTATCCACTTTTAAGTTTTCAAGATATTTCTTCTAGGATGCAGAGTTTATTTGGTCACAGAACATAACCAAATTTTACCAGTGGCTGTTCTGGATGAACCTTGGATTTATTTCTACAAGTCTTTAGACATGATGACTATAGTTAATATTGACATGGTATATATTTGAAATCTGCTGAATGGATTAAAATTGTTTTGAACATACACACATACATACACACACACAAAGCATTTCCATATACATAAATGCAAGAGTACTTTGTACAAGATGATGACTATGTTAGCAAACTTGATTGTAGTTATCTCACAATGTATAATTAGGTTGTGCATGCTTAATACAATTTTTCATGCATGCCTCAATATAGCAAGGCAAAAACTGCATGGCAAATAGATGTTTGATAAAGAAAAGAAGGAAAAGAAAAGAAAGGGAGAGAGAATGAAAGGAAAAGGAAAGAAGAGGGAGAAAGGAAGAAAGAAGAGGTAATGAGTGTTTTACAGGAGAGACAATTTTCTTTACCTGAAAAAGGACATATTCCAGCTCTGTGTGGGTGGCTCCCACCTGTAATCCTAGCTACTCACGAGGCTGAGATCTGAAAATCATGGTTTGAAGCCAGCCAGGCAGGGAAGTCAATGAGACTCATCTCCAATAAACTACTCAGAGAAAGCCTCAAGTGGCACTGTGGTGCAAGTGGTTAGAACACTAGCCGTGAGTCAAAGCAGCTCAGTGACAGTCCCCAGGCCCTGAATTCAAGCCCCAGGACTGGCAAAAGATTAAAAAAAAAAGAAAACTGAAAGGACCCATTTGCTAGATGATTCTCTTGGTAGTCGTATTTATAACTGAATGCAATTCATTACTTTAGGTATCATTTAGATATTTAGGTATCATTTAGGTATTATTTTGGAATAATATAAGGGATAATAGACATATATTTGGAAAGTGACATAGATACTTAAGATCAGACATTTGAACATTCTTTCTTGATTATTAACACCTCAAACAATCACAGTTTCAAGAGCTACTAATAGCTATATTTACTATCTACAATGGAAGTCCATTGGGAATCTAAGGCATACAGTTGGTGGGCTATTGCCAAGCAAAAAGCAGTAGTTAATTATCAGTGGTCACTTGAAAGTCTTCAAAAGTTCAATCTTGGGAGAGAGATGGTCATTATAAACCCTTGCAGACCACACTTCATTATGGGTAAGCAAGAAGCAACTTCACAAAATGCTTCCTCCTCCTTGAGGCAACATATCTCTGACTTTAATCACGGACAAGCTCACTCTCACTGCATTTTCTTATTTCCCAAGCTGTTTTAAATGTTCACAACATACTAAATATTGATGCAATTTCATATCATGAGTTGCTATGTTATAGCTCCGGTGACCTTTGTCCTGCTCTTACGATTATCTCATAGCTGTTACACAGAGATCTAAGTTCTACCCTTTGGTCAGCCCCTTGGTCACATTCAGAGAAAATTTACCGATCATCCTCTCTTTAAGATCTTGATACCACAAGGAAAAACTAGAGTATAATGATATACTTAGAAAATTTCCTTTCTTTATATGTTTGCAGATAAAATAGAACTGCTCAGGGGAGTAGGAAGATTACAGTGTCCTTGTAGGCGTCACTACCTTTCTGGTTGTATAGATTTCTAGATCTCCATATTTCATAGGATTCTTACAACATTTTTGAACGTTAATGGGGATCCTCAATTGTATTTTTTAGGTAGGCAACAGACCTCAAAAGAGAACATGACAGTAAAAGTTACTAGGACACTTGGTAATGAGAGTCAGACCAGAGAACATACTGATGTTTTCACCTAGAAAATTTCCACAAAGCTTCCCAAATCTTCACATTTTTACCTACATACTCATAATCTGTTTTTGTATAAGCATCTATAGTATTCAGAGCCCCTGAGCCAAAGCGAAAGATGATATATTCCTGATATATGTGAGGTTGTTAAACATTCCTGCCAGTAAAGCTGGTAGTGATCGCTACTGGAAAGGTAGGAAATTGAGAGAAATCCAAAACAACCCTGGGCAATGTGAATGTTTTTCATTGAAGAGCTGAGTTTGTGGAAGAGAATGAATATTTATTCGATGGAAGGCTATCTGGTGCTATACTGGTGAGCATAGCAGTCCTGTGGGGCATCTGAGGTGTTTTCTTCATTTTCAGAATGAGGAATGTGGTTTTGAGAGGGTGAGAAGTATGAAGATTATGCCACTGGACAGTAGGATGGTTAGGTCGGTGTATTGCAGCAGACTGTGAACTCTTAAGTAGAATTGGACTTCTTTATCAGGGCGAATATATTCACTCCATTACTAAAAAAAAAAAAAAAAAAGAACTGGACGCGCTCCTGTGCTATAGCACAATTGGAGTAGTAACTTAACAAAGCATGGTATAATACAGAGAGACAGACCCAGATTGGAATTTTAATTAGATAAATTGTGCTATATTATTATCATTGTCAGCCTCAATAAATCTCTCTGCTTTTGGTCTTCTTTATCCATTTTCTAAGGAAAAGAATACATTTCCTTTTATTTAAACTAGTGTTCTCTTTTAGTAATGAAATCTTTAACCATGTATTCATGCAGTGTTATGTTCATACATTTGCATATTCTAGTACCCAAAGGAGTCCTGGGAATTTCAAGTTTAATATAAAATGAATTTTGAACTAGAGTCTATCTACTACTTATGCCTCCAGACATCCTCTAGAGAGTTTCAAGTGGAAAAAAACTTTTTCAAAGCTTCCAAACACATCTCAGAAGTGAAATCCTGTTGACAAATACTTCGGCTGAATGCTATCAACTAAAATTTCTGCTAGGAAATTCTGTGGAAGTTTTATTGGGAAATAAAAAGCAGTTTCATTAAAATAACAACAACAACTGAATTGACTCCAGGTAGATGCTAAAGACTGTGCTTAGGAGAGATGTGTTCTTACCATTTAATTTTTTATGGCAGTGTGTGCATAATGAAGCTTCCTTAAATCAAATCTCTCATCTTGGCAATGAGATATCTCCACAGATACACTCAACAGAACAACTGGCAGACTTTTTTCTTTTATCTAAGAGGTAAAATTTGCAATTACTGGTGGGATCTGGATAGATCTAGATGGATGGAAAGCCAAATAAGGTCCTAAGTGTGATCATTTTTTTTCCTGGATATGTTAGTTGCAACACTTTAACCAAACGTTGATTGATTCAGTCCTTCCATGAATGTAGTAAACTTGGGTGCAGTGATTTAGTGGTAAATATTCATTCAAAGTGTTTTTGCAATGTCAAAGCTTTGTCTGATTGAAGAGCTCATAATCACTCATAATCACTTTTCTGTTCTTTTTTCCCTTGTCACATAAGGCTGTGCTTGATAAAGCATTCTTTTTAGGGTCAGGTTAAAGGACAGATTTTGAAACTATGACAGTGAAGTTTGGTTCCTTTTTGTAGGAATCAAACCAAGTTACAGGCTATTGAACTCTAAGAATCTTTTGGTACAAACTGTATGCTTTGGAAGATATGCTATGGGTTTGATTGTCATCTGAGTGTCTCTCCAGGCTACCTGTGAGGAAGATAATAAAAGGATAGAAATATAATCTGATTAATGCTCAGGGTTGAAGTCTTTAGGTGATGATAAATACTAGATAAGGTCTATAGGATGAAGGCCCCATGATGTTTGATGAGAAAGAGCAGACAGGCACATACGTACAAACCCCTTGCTTTTCTCAGTATGATGCCTTGGGCCACCTTGCATTTCTACCACTGGAAGGTCATGATCAGAGGCAGCATCTAGCCTTTGTGCCTGTAAGATCAGGGGAAAAAATGTTTCTTTTTAACCTAAAGATAATGCTTAAAAAGTAAGCCTGCCTCGGGCATTCTACAAAAGTGAACTTACTAGGTATCTATCAACTACTTAATTTTTTTTTATTATCTTGGAGTAGTTGCCATTCAACAAAGTAGTTTATGAGGACAGTGCTTCTGGATCGGTGTCACCCCTTTTGATATTCTCCCATGGCTCGAAACCTCCCCACTTCTCTCAGTGTTCTGTTTCTTTTTTTATTAAATTGCCTTTAAGCAGTTGTACAAAGGATTTGCCCTCTGACAAACCAGCTTATGAATAAAATGCAGCTTGATCAGTGTAACTCCTTTCCACATTCTCACCCACCCCTCACAACCCAACCCTTTCCTTACTTTTCTTGGCTCTACTTGTTGCAAGTACCCCATTCCTGGTGCTTATTTTGTTGGGCTTTGACTTTTCCTTTCTAAGGAATTACACTATTTCAGTTCTCCCGTGAATCTGCCGTATTTCAGTTCATACCTTTATAACCACTTGCATACCACTGAAAATGTTTACTTATAGGTTTATAGACTGATTCTAGCTTCAGTATGAGGGAAACCATGGAACCTCCATGCCCCTGGATTGGCAAGATTATCATTGTGAATACAGCAATTCTTCCCAAAGAAATCTACAAATCCAATGCAATACCCATCAAAATCCCAACATCACTCTTCAATGAGATAGAGAAAGCAATCCAAAAATTCATATGGAACCACAAAAGACGCTGAGCAGCAAAAGCAATACTTGAAGAGGGAAAACAGTACTGGAGGTTTAATAATATCAAACTTCAAACTTACTACAGAGCTATAGGAATAAAAACAGCTTGATACTGGCGTAAAAACAAGGCCTGAAGACCAATGATACCAAATAGAAGACTTGGAAATAAACCCACAGACCTATATCCATCCAATATTCTCTAAAGGAACCAATACATAGGCTGGAAGAAAGACAGCCTCTTCAACAAATGGTGCTGGGAAAATTGGATATCCACTTGCAGAAAACTGAGACTATATCCATAGTATATCGCCTTGAACAGGCATCAATTCAAAATGGATCAAAGGCCTCAATGAAAGACCTGAAGCCATAAATGATTGCAGGAATGAGGAGGGGGAACATTTGGGCTCTTGGGCACACAAGAGCTTTCTGAGTGAAGACCAACCCTTTTTAGTGATCTTAGAGTGCTTTTAACTGCCCTACTTAATTTCAAAACTGGAATCAGTCTTGAGCATCAAAACTGCTACTGTTTTGATTGCACATTTTGGTGCAGATCATAACAAAACGGTTATTCTTTAGTATGTTTGTTAGGTTTCCATCACCATAACATAGTACCAGAGGTAATTAATTTATAAAGAAAAAAGACTGATTTGGGCTCACCATTCAGGAAGTTCCAGTGTAGGGTTGAATGGCACTATTATTTTGGATGTCTACTGAGGGCTGGACAATTTATATATATGTATATATAATTTATATATATTCTGATGGCAGAATAAGCTTCTTCATTCATGAGCAAGGGAGCAGAGAGGAACAAGACTGACGAATTCTTTTCAAGATCATTCTGCCAATGGCCTATTAACCTCTTAGAGGGCCCCATTTCTTAAAAGTCCATAGCATCACCTAAGACAGACACCTTGGGAACCAAGCCTGAAAATATAGACCTTTTGAGGGATACTCAGCATCCAAACTGCAGAATATAGTTCATGAAAGTACAAAGTCTGAGTTCTGCAGCATTTCTAAAAACGTTTCTAAGCGATTCTAAGACATTCTAAGAGGTTTTTTTTAGGAAACTTAGTCAAGGAGATACATGAATTGTGAGGTTGCACAATACCCAAGTATCTGGTCCTTCTATCTACAAGATGCTGATCATGTACATTATTCATCTGCATTTTCAGCTCAATGACAAGAGTTGTGAAAAAAACAATGACTTTCTATGTATATTCTTGGCAGTGTCTTTGCATACTGCTTAGAAAATGTAAATCAGGACACATAAAAATTTCAAATATTTGTTTGGGAAAACAACAATTCATGAGTTGGGCAGCTCCAAACAGGAAGTGGTTTAGAGGATCCAGTAGGGGAACCCAATGGGGAGGCTTTTATAGGGCCAGTGCAGAAAGGAAACAGTGAAATATTTGGTTACTTCAAGTAAAAGGCACATCCAGTTGGAAAACCCTAGTTACAGAATTTTAAGTTCGTTGGTTAATATCAAGTTCTGGATTTGTGTGTGTGTATGTGTGTGTATGTGTGTGTGTGTGTGTGTTTATGTGTTAGGCCTTTGTAAGAAATAACTCAAACAATTTCATTTGTGTTTGCAAATCAAGCAAATATTAGTTCACTTAAAAAGCTTAACTGGACTTGTCTGGTGGTTTATTGGAGATAAGAGTTTCACGGACTTTCCTGCCCAGGGCTTGCTTTGAATTGTGATCCTCAGATCTCAGCCTCCTGAGTAGCTAGGATTACAGGTGTGAGCCATCGGCGCCTGGCTGTACAGCGAGATTTTTACCATGGTATTTTAACATGCACATGTTACGTTTTTATCATATTAACTCCCTGTTTTACTCTTTGCTTTCCCATCCTCTACACCTTTTCACTATTCAACAGCTTTCAGCGAGTTAGCTTACGCCATTTTCATGCATAGTGACAATGCATTTCATTATTATTTACCCTCCATCATTTTCTTTCACATAATATTGTTTCATCTTAGTAGAGCTAGTCCTTTAAAAAATGCTTGATTTGAGACTCTTGGTAAGGTACAACAGCTCTGGGATTTTGAAGGCCAGAACGATTATTTTTTAACTGTATAGGTGGGAAGGGAATGATAGAAACCTTCATGCAATGAATGAAAGTTAATGAAATGTGAAAATAACATAGCTATCACTGAGAGTGTAGAGCTGCTATGGCAGCTCTACGAAGGAGTAGATAAATTTAGTAACATGGAATTTTAAAGTTGGAAATGAGGCTAGGCACTGATGGCTCATGCCTGTACTAGCTACTCAGGAAGCTGAGATCTGAGGATCGAGGTTAAAGCCATCCCCCTGGGAAGAAAAATCCATAATATTCTTATCTCCAATTTACCATCAAAATAGCCCGAAGAATACATGTATGTGGCTCAAGTTGTAGAGCTCCAACCTTGAGTAAAAACACCAGTGGAGAGGTCCTGAGTCCAATCATTAATACCAATACATACACACACACAGAGTACATACAGCATACACATACCACACATCACACACAGCACACTCATAACCACACAACACACACAAATGGAAATCAGCACATACAATACACCCACATACACAGAAATGATTTTGAGACCTGAGTGAGAGGTTGAATGATGCAGAGCTTCTAGGGACCAGATCTCTCACTTTAAAATCTAGTTTCTGTTCTGAATTAGCTATCTGTGCTCTCAGAAGCTACTTAAAATTTCTGTGATTCTTATAGCTTTTTAGAAAGGAGTCTTGTCCACAAATTCAATGTTTATGTATGTGAAATCTTTAGAACAATGCCCCAAGATTCTTTGTTTCAACTCAGGCCTGCTACCAAAATGGACCACCTAATTCTTCATTGTAAGGGCTTGTCTCTGCATCGTTGGCATCTACCTATTACATATCACTGTAAGTCACCTACCACCGAAACTGTGACAATAAAAATGGCTTAAGATATTCCCAAAGTCCTATGCTAATGAGAGTGGGACTAATTGCTTGTAGTTGAAACTGCTGCATTAGGATAGTAATAATAATATAAAGCATCTGGTACTGAATGCTATTATTTTTGTTTAGGGAATTATTGCCTATTCTTTTTTTTTTTCTCTGAGCTGGATGTAGTTTCTATTCATTTCTCCCCTTTTTTAGTTCATAGTCCTCTTCTTCATTAATTGGCTCTAGTTCTACATTGAGCAATTGTAGATAGGATTTTCCATGTTTCCCATTGTTTATTTTAATACACTTAAAATTTTTGTCTTATTAAAAAAAATGTAAGGTGGGTGCTGGTGGCTCACACCTATCCCTAGATACTTGGGTGGCTGATATCTGGCGAATCACAGATTGAAGCCAACTTGGGCAGGATAGTCTGTGAGACTCATCCCCAGTTAAGCACAAAAGGTCAGGGACAGTGCCTTGGCCCTGAGTTCATGCTCCCAGACTGGCATAAAAATATTATTAGCGTATATTAATTATACAAAGTGAGGTGTTTTGTTCCGTGTTTGGACACATGCATGTAACATACTTTGGTCACTGTTCTAACAGCTTGCTTTTTACTCCTCTCAACCCAGATCCTTTGTTTGAAAACTTTCTTTTTTCTTTGTTTCAATGGATCTTATGATGGCCTTTTCACACATGCAACAGAAAAAACAACAACAACAACACCCAAATCGTATCTTGACTTTTGAAAGTTTCTCAGAGACAATACCTTAACCTTTTATTTCTGTGTTTTGGGAGAGAAAAGAACCTTTGTATAAAAAACAAAAAACAAAAAATATTTTGACATTGCCTACATAAATGATATAAGAAAAAGGTAATTTGGGGAGGGGAAGGAAAAAAAACAAAATGTTTAAATAGGGATACAGGTTGACCCATTGCAACAATGAGATGTACAAGACACTATGTTGAAAACGAACTTTACGGTTTAGGTGGGGATGGGGGGGATGGAGGGTGTAGTTGAGGAGGTGGGAGGGAAGGGATGGTAGGGGAAAAACAAAGGAGGAGGTAACAATGCTTGATAAGAAATGTACTCACTACCTTGCTCATGTAACTGTAACTCCTCTGTACAGTATCTTCACAATAAAAAAACTTATTTAAAAAAGGTAGAAATTTAGGATTTGAATTCTACTGGAAGTTCTGTTTTTGTTTTTATAAATTCCAGTGGTACAGACTCTGAACAGTCTGGTTGATCATGGATGTGTCTTTATCTATGAGTCTCAACATTAAGAAGGACAGTCTAAAGGAAGCCCTTTCTGATGCCCTGTGAATTCAGACACGGTGATCCTAAAGGGAAATCTTTGTTTATAGATCTGCCAAGGGACATGTCATTATAAGATTTTCATCATTGTAACATAACTTGTAAAGTTGCAGATTGGGCAATGCGTTTGTATAGCACAAAGTAATGTATCTCCCCTTATTTATACAAATCAAGGAAATGACAGTCAAAAACTTCTTTGTTTTAATATGAAAAATAACTATAAAACTGTATTCAACTGGTTATCAGCCTGTGGCTGGAGTTTTAATAGAGATATAGTCTTTTCTAAATGAATACAAGAAACAAATTATTTGATTTGGTTACATTTTCTAAAATGCATGTTATATTTATTGATAATTAAATTTATTATAATCTATAATCTATAACAATGAATTATTCCCTGTATTTGTTTCACTACACTGTGTTTTTACTTGCTCAGAAAATTACATCATGGAAATGAATCTTAAGTAGATAGGAATTGGATTACAGATTTATCCTACATAAATCAAACCTGATAGGATATTTTTAAAAGATAGCCATGTGACATTATTCACTTTCCAAAGTAATTTTTGGTAAATATATATTATTCTTGAAAGTTTACATTGAAGTAGTACTTAACCCAATGTGCTTTCATTTACTTATAATGGAAACTAATTTATGCACAACTGCTAAAGTTTAATTTCTTGTTTAACTTATTTGGCTTAAGTAACTTTAAAAAAATTATATCACAAAACTTGTTTTCCAGAATAGAAATAGCATTGGAATTATATTTGGAAATAATGTTAAGTGAGGGTAAAATTGAGACTATGAACATAAGAAATGTTAACGTAGAACAAAGAAAGAGCTAATGTTTCCATCCAAAGCTTCGAAATTCAATGGCTTATGGAATTTACGGGCTAAGCAATTCTCCCTATGCACATGCCTCTTCTCTTTCTTCCTTTCCAACTGTGGGGACACTAGATTCATGTAATTTATTTATTTATATTTGTTTCCCATAAATAAGAAACTTGAGATTTGGAAAATTATTATCTTTTGAAGACTTTGCTGCCTGGAGATTTGTGTAGGATTGTTCAGTTGATTACAATGAGTTCCTAGTATGATCTTTATTATGACCCACATTTCCTTGCAAATGTATTTAATGTATTCAACATTCTTGGTGTTAGGGCTAGGAGGGATCTAAAGATGTAGTGGAAAGAACTAATGAGTTTGCCACTTACTTTGAGCTAAACACTATTTGCCACTTTCTGTGTGAAGGTGATAATATTATCTGTGTTTCTCTGAATCAGAAATTAAGGCCTGATGAGACCTTCTAGAAAGTGCAGCAGCTGGCTTGCATATGCAACCGTCAGATTTAATACATCATCTCTCATATTATACAAGCTCCCCCAAAGAACCTAGTCTCCAAGTTATTTATCAGTTGGTGATTTCTCAAGATAGTAGACAATGGCATATAATACTTATAGAGCATGATAATTAACATCAGGGAAATAGGGAATGTTGTAGACCGATGTGAGGAATGAATATGTTAATCGAATGGAGCAACAGCAAAGTCTTCAAGGAAAAAGGTAAGATTTGAAATTGATTCCCAAGAAACATGAGACATTTGCCAGGTGAAGATGGAGGTAGGGATGTTTTAGAAGCAAGAAAGGGTTCAGCTAAAACTTCTTATGGGAGGAAATATAAAGGTGATCTTGGAAAAGGAAATAAGGCAATTTTATAAAAGTTTTAAGTAAGAAGCCAATGTATCATCTTTTTAATGTTCTGGGACTTGTGCTCAGGACCTTATGCTAGGCAAGTTATTTGGCCCAAGTGTCATACAGAACTGATAAACATGCATATACATATATATGTGTATGCATTTATCTATTCATATCGGAGTGAAAAACCATAGAGGCAGTTGATACATTAGAAAGTTTGGAATACAAATGTGCAACTTTCAATATAGTACTTGGAATGATATAAGTGCAATGAAGCAGGACAAGATTTGTCTGAATCCCACTTTGATTCCATCCATCTCAGCTACCCACTTCATGCATCATGGTGTAGACCTTGTCATCATGCAAACTGCACTGGTCCAGTGCTTCATTCTCAAATATTCTTTAACCCCATTGGACTTTCATTATTCACGATCTTAACATTAGTCTTCTATGTCCCAGTGCACTTAGTTTTCTTGCTCACTTAGCTTAGAATTCATTTCCATATCTCAAAAAGTTCTCTACTTTCTCTCTTAAATACATTCTCAACCCCTTCCATACTTTTCATCTGTCATACTTATTTTAAAGTATCTCTAAACTCGTGTAACTCAACTCTTCAGATATTTTACCTCTGCCCACATGCTCTAATGTGTAACAGAAGAAAAGAAAAATCAAACCACATAGCCAATGTCATATTCTCAAATACACCATTGATACATTATGGTAATACTTGTAAATTCACTTTATTATTTGAGATGTCTCTTTTACACCTTTTTATCCTCCAAACTCCATATCTATCATGTAATCATTTTTCCAGTGAATACATTTATCATAATACATCTATCACTTTTCTTGACCCCAAATTTCAAAACATACCTGGAGGTATGTTTCTATAATTCTCTTCTGCTCTTTCATAGAGACTCATTCTAATCAATAGCTTCTTTTCTCTCTGTAATACTTTCCAGTTTCTCTTGTTTATTTAGGAACTTCTTTGCATCTCAATATGTTCCTTTTCTTATAGACAATTCCTAAAAATATAATGATCATGCCATAAAATATTTCATCATAAGAGAAAGGGATTAAGTAATCACCCATTTGTAAACATGTCTTTATTCACTGTCTCTTCTTTATCTGTCCCTATCTTTAATGCTGTACAATTAGGCCTTTCTTTTCACTATTCTAAAAACTTCAGTACTATAAAGGATGCCTGAATTGTTCCAGGCTGTACAGTTTATTATTAGTATTCATTTATATTTCTCAATAGCATTCAGTAATGCTGATCATTGTTTCTGCTTAAAAGCACCTCCTCCCTCACTTCCTGGGTCCATTACTACTAACTTTTCTTCTAGCTGCTTAGTCATTATGGTCTATTTCCTCCACTGTCAAAGAATCTCCCTGTGGAGTGTTTTGTGTTACTTTATCCCTAGAACCCTGAGTAGACATATTGGTTCAGGTAGAAGTTCATGAAAGACAATGGGTAGGGTTGCATCCAGTATTTGATTTTGAAGGGTTGGAGGAACTAGACCAGAGGAAAAGGCAATAACAAAGATGTTAATGTAGAAATCATGGGTCCAGCGATGGAACATCATTTACTTCTCAGTCACAATGCATGAATGTAGAATGGAGTGTGTCTTCAGGGCTCAAAGGTAGCTGCCTGGCATGTGGATGATACAAAATAATCAACATATTGATTAACTGATCCTTTTGCAGGCCAGATTTGAAAAGTGCTATTATTCATGTCAATCAGCAATTTATTGCCTTTCAGCCTCAAAGCCACCGTTCTTTGCTTTACTTCACAATGCTGGAGGCCGACTGGAAAAATGATTATTTTTTTCCTCTGGGCCAGGCCTTGTCTATAGAGGGTGCTAGAAGACAACTGCAAGAAAAATTCCATCTCTTCTAGTTCTACCGCCCTTTCTGTCTGGCTCCTAGGACACCATGGACAGCTAAGTCAGTTTCACCAGCCAGAGTTTCTGAGGGAATTCCTCAGGCACCCTTTTGTGGGAGCTTCCTCTGAGTCTCTAAGGCCTGTGCTATCTGGTCATTTTTTTGTTTGCTTGCTTCTCAGGCTCAATACACAATCTACTCACCAATCCTGATCATCTGGTAGCTCATCGACCTTCGCTCCAATGAAGTTCTAATCTGTCTTCTCAGTTTGTTTCTTCTTGGTTCCTTCAGTCCCGTGGTTAGTTGGTCTTCTCATGTCTACTTGTATTTCTTGGTGTACTTTTATTTCATAACTCTAAAAGGTTAATATTTTTTTGTCCTAGCTAATAGTTCTTTTGTTGTTGTTGTTGCTTGTAGGGCTTGAACTCTGGGCGTAGGTGCTGTCCCTCAGCTCTTCAGCTCAAGGCTAGTGCTCTACTACAGGAGTCACAGCACCACTTCTGGCTTTTTCTGTTTATGTGGTGCTGAGGAATTGAACCCAGGGCCTCATGCATATAAGGCAAGCACTCTTCCACTGAGCCACCTTCCCAGCTCTAGCTAATAGTTCTTTACATAAAAAAAATCCTTCATCAAATTTTAATGTGGTTTTTGGCTGAATTATTGTATATTATGGTTCTATACATATTGAATATCTCACAGACATAATTCTAAGTAAATTCTGAGTGTGCCTTCTAAGTGCTTTTGTATTTTTTTCAACTACTAGCTAGCAATTGATCATTGTGTAGCAAACTCTACATTCAAACTTAGTCAAAGAACCCACTTAAGCAATTATAGGTAAAAATAAAAACAAAACTGAATACCCCAAAATGCCTCTAGTCAATTTGAGAAATGCATGAAAATGTTACTTTCCTTTCTATCTTGCAACAGGCATATAAATGAAACAAATATTTGAGAGCAAAATAGAATAAGATGAATTTGAGAGTTATCTGTGCTCTGTTGAATTTTAGTGTCTAAAAAAGATAAGCCCATCAAATGGGAAAATCAAATAGAAACAAATAGAATATCTGTTTTCAAATCTTTATGTTTGCAGTGGTGAAGAGAAAAATACTGGACTAGTTGGGTGTTGGTGGATCATGCTTGTAATCCTAGCTACTAAGAGAGTTGAGATCTGAAGATTGCAGTTTGAAGCCAGCATAGGCAGGAAAGTCAGTAAGATTCTATCTCTAATTGACCACCAAAAATCCAGGAGTGGAGTTGTGGCTCAAGTGGTAGATCACCACCTTTGAATAAAAAACCTAATGAGTTTAAGTCCCAGTGCTGGTGGTGTGTGTACATATTCCCCTCCCACTGCAAAAAAAAAATGGACCAATGTTAGTTCTTAGAGAAATTTTTAATTTTATTTTTCCTAAAATCATAGTCTGGAGATATTCCAGGTTCTAGGCCATTGATGACAAACTCTGACATCAGAGTAATCTGTTTTGTAAATAAAATCTAAAAGACAATTCACATAGTGTCTATGGTGATTTCTGCCTGTCATGTTATGTATAGCAGCATAAATGTAAAGCTTTGCCATAGCTGCAGACAGGAGAGCTCTTGACTGCCTTTTCTGCCCAAGTTGCTTGAAAGAAGTGGACATGGCTGCATGCCAATAAAACTTTATTTATAAAAATAGATTGTAGGCCAGCTGTGGCCTATGGGCTTTAGTTTGCTGTCCCTTGTTTTAGAGTCTAAGAGTTTGCAGAAATATTTGCTAACAAAACTTTGTGAATGACTTTCTCATATTTTATCTTTTTCTTTAACAAGTGGTGTCAAGGTAGTGCTGGTGTGGCAAGTGGGGATGAAGCATGATGAATGCTGAAGGCAACCGCTGGAGTGTGCTTCCACAGGAACTCTAAACCAGTATGCTCAGATGCAACGGGCTGCAGTCCTGAGACCCAGATAAACTCCAAGCTTGATTAAGGTTCTTATTCTAGTCTGCTGCAGTCCTCTGTATTCTTCTGTTTTTCATTTTCACTGGAGGCTCAAAGCTGTCCTTAATCCATCATGTGCCTCCGGAGTGTGTGCTCCAGGTTTGCTGTCACGATGAAAAACTACCTTATGAACTTAGTGGAGGAACTCTGGATGGAGTCTGAGCTATTTACATGGCTCCTGGAAACAAATGTCACCAAGTGTGGAGGATACAATCCAAGAGGCGGCTCAACTATTTATTTTGCAATAGAAATATTGGCGGTGGTATCTGTTTTTTTTGTTTAAGGTCCTTGTTAGTCCAGCAAATCCAAGTAGGCTGTAGTCATTCGTGAATTTCAGATTACTTCTGATCTCTTAGGAACATCTGTCCCTGCACTGCTTTTCTTTTGCCAGGAGCATAATTCAGTAATTCTCTAAATCACTACCTCCAGTTCTTCATGACTCTTAATTTGTTTTACCTTTCTCTGCCAGATTAATCTTCCTGAAGTACAAATCTAATCATGCCAACATTTTTTTTCTTTGTAGCCCCAAATGATTTCTCTTTTGCCCAGAGAATAAATGTAATCTTAGTCAGTTACTTCAGCTCAGTCTCCATTTATCTCCACCTTTTCTTATATGTTCACATATCCAACTACTTCCTTTTGTAGAGCATTGCCAGGTTAAATTTGAGGTACTCAGCTAATTTGAGTATCAGATAATAGATAACTTTACTATTTTTTCTGTGTACATGCCTGTCCTGGGGCTTGAACTCAGGATCAGGACATTGTCCTTGAGCTTTTTTGCTCAAGGTTAGTGTTCTGCCACTTGAACCACAGCTCTACTTTGTTTTTTGGTGGTTAACTGGGGAAAAGAATCTCATGGACTTTCCTACCTGGGCTGGCTTTGAGCCATGATCCTGGCTCTCAGCTTCCTGAGTAGCTAGGATTATAGGCTTGAGCCAGTGGTACCTGGCTTGGGTAACATTTTAATATGAATATATCTCAATATTGCACAGAAAGTTGTCATACTAAAGCTATTCAAGACTTACCTTAATTTTTTTTTGCCATCTCTGTCCCAAGTTACAGAGAGTTAAAATGTCACCATTTGTACTGAGGCCTACAGGAATATAAACTGCTAAGGTAAGCATCGCTCACTCAAGTCTCTGTAATTCTTCTGATATTGATGGCATTAGGTGACAAATATTGAAAATATAGCTAGTAGAGTAATTCAAGGACAATCAATGGTCAAAGCAGTAGGATATTTTAGAGAAACAAGCTCACTGTAATTGCACTGATTTTACTTTTCCTAGAGACATATGTAAAAGTAATTTTTTCCCAAATATGTCTTTATTGAGGTGACTGACTACATACATTTCACAATACTGTGGCATAGTCATACTTAGCTAGGGTCTCAAACACCTTTTAATCTTCACAATGATAGTCATCATTATCTTAATCTATGTTGCTCATGAACTCTATGACCTTTAACAATAAACCTACTTTTTTTTTTTCAAATCAGGTGATATGTACATTGCTTTCCTTATCGGAAATTTAAAGTTCATTTTATGCCCTGTATTTATTATTATTTGGCAAATCTAGTGATCTTAGTTTCATGCCCATTCATGCCCATGCCTATTCAATTTAAATAAGTTTTGATCCTTATGTACATCTCAGGCTTTTCCGCTTTCCTCAATTTTCCAGAATTTTCTTAGTTACCTAGATGTGATAAATAAAGGTGTGTAGAGTATACTGCTTATATATATCTCCTTTTCTTAGTCCAGGTGGCACGGAAGAAGTGATCCAGGTGAGATAGGATGAGCTGGACTTGGTTTGTCATTATGGCTGCAAATTGGTCCAAGCTCTCTGACCTTGGACAGATGGCTCAGCCTTTATGGACTTCATTTCTCTTATCTACCTAATACATATAGGAACAGCAACTTCATGTAGTTATTATTAGAGTGTGACACTTTATCAAAACTTGACAAAAATATATGCTTCTAGGGCAAGTTGCGTAAATGCTAACACCTTATCAGCTTTCTCCACATGTCAGTGCTTCTCAAATTGGAGAACCAGCAGTCCTTCCCCCCAACACATACCTATGCATCCTCACATAACACAAGTACCTCACAGGGTCCCTCATGTGAAATAAAAATAAGTTGATCTCATAAATGCTGAGAGTAGAATGCTAGTTACTAGAGGCTGGGAAGATGGGTGATTGTTCAGCGGGTAGTACCAAGGTGCAATAGTTAAATAATAGGAGAAATAAGTTCTAGTGTGCTATTGCATAGTAGGGTGACTCTAAGCAGTGACTATGTACTACAAATCTCAAAACGCTAGAAATTTAAAAGGATATCGAATTTTTTCACCATACTGGCTGGGTGCCAGTGGCTCACACCTGTAATCCTAGCTACTCAGGAGGCTGAGATCTGAGGATCATGGTTCAAAGCCAGCCCAGACAGAAAGGTCATGAAACTCTTTATCTCCAACAACCATCCAAAAATTGCCTCATGTGGTAGAGAGCTAGCCTAGAGTACAAAAGCTTAGGGTCAGTGTCCAGGCTCTGAGTTCAACCCTTCCCCTCTCTGAACTGGCACATGCATGTGCATGCAGGCATATGTGCATGCATATACACACAGAGAAATAAAAGTTTGATGAGATAGCTATATTTAACCTGACTAAAACATTATACTATATATGCATATATATATGCATATATATATATGTATACTAGTGAGTGTCAAAGCATAAGGTTGTAACCTATTAATATATACAGTTTTGTGTTTTTATAAATGCACCAAATTAAATTTGTTTTAAGAAGAAAAATACAGCACTGGTTTATTCAAAATAAAAGAGATTATTTTAGGCCCTAATTTCATACCTTATAATCATAAACACATCAGATTTAAGCAGTAAAATTCTGTGACAGAACATGAGGTAGGTATTTAGATCATCTAGAATGAGATTTTAATAATAGACTTTCAGCCAAACACAGAGAAAATATTTTAATGCTGGTACAAAATACTTGGTGAAATCATAAGACTATAGCTACAGATGTTTGGGATGTGGGAATTACCAGTCTTTGTTAAGTTCTAAAAATGGGAGTTGCATCTGGGCACTAGGGGTGGCTCACACCTGTAATCCTAGCTACTTACTAGATTGAAATCTGAGGACTGAGGTGCAAAGCCAGCCTGGGCAGGAAAGTCTGTGAAACTCATAGGTCCAATACACTACCCCCCAAAAAAGCTGGAAATGGAGCTCTGGTTCAAGTGAAAAGACTGCTAGTCCTGAACAAAAGAAGCTCAGGGATAGCAGCCAGGTCTTCCATTCAAGCTTGGTACACACACACACACACACACACACACACACACACACACACACACACACACACACACACACACGCACGTACACACACACACACACACACACACTAAAATGAAGAAATCTGGTGTTTGGATCTCATGAGGCATCTCACTTCTGCTTGGACGAACAGAGAAAATTGTACTGTGCATGGAGACTGCCGTGGGGGCAAAAACTGAGTCTGAACTTGGAAATTGCAAAATAACCATGGGTCCCGCTTCCTCCTTCCTGATTCAGTTTTGAATTGAAAAGAGGTGATAATCACTCCTCACTTGATATAACAGTGTCTGAAGCTAACTTTTTCTTACAACCAAATTACATTAAACCAAGGCAGCTGAGTCAAAATGGGAACCCAACTAGCACTGCAGGATCAGTGCAAGACACAGCTAGGGTCACCTGGGAAGTCTGGGTTTTAGAGGAGGCCGTGTGTGTAGTGTTGCATCAAAGCATAGGAAAGAAAAGGAGAGCAGGAACAAATGTCAAGCGGTGACAGAAAGGACCACTGGCTGCTAAGTGGCTATCCAAACTCCTGTGGAATTGTCTAATCACATCTTCATTATTATTATTTTTTACTAAATCAAACAATATGATATGGCCCTTCTCTGTTATTTTCTCATGAAATGTCTGAGGTACTTAAATAATGGATACATTTCTAATTATGAGTGTGCAGGATGAATAGTCCGAGTGGTCAGTTTGGTTTATATTTGGATGGAAAACATCCCTGGGTCCCCAGACTTTGATCTCAAATATGTGAGGTGTTGCTTCAATTTTCCCTTTAGAAAGAGCTTCTGCTGATTTTTTTTTAAAAATCATAAAACAAGTAGAACAGAGAGAGAGAGAAGGAGAGGGGGAGAGCGGGGGGGGGTGGGGGAGAGCGCACACGCCTTAGAGGAGGAATTGAAAGACATGTTCTAACATGCAAGATGCTTTCCCTCTTTGTTGGACCTCGGGTGATAATTGCGGAGGATTCATTAATCCTGAAAATTATCAGAAGGATGGGAAATGTTGTCGTTTTTGCTTTGGAAGACCGCGTCTCACTAAGTAGCCACAGGTGTCCTCAAGTTCACAATCGTGCCTCAGCCCCCACAGTGTTGTGCTGACAGATAGTAGAAAGTTTTTAGACCATCTGAATGATAACAAAATGATGAAAACAGCTTTTAAGCCATAGAGAGCTACAAAGGTACAAGATGGCGCTGTTTAGGTTTACAATTTGCATTTGGATTCTTTCATTTCTTTCTAGTTTTACAGTGAGGAGATTCTCATAAATGGTCAAGTTGATGAATCCAGGCTTCAGAGTTCCATAGTTACTTACAGATGCATAAATCAATCAATAGAAAGCATTCATTGATGGGGGGGGGGAGGGAAAATGCACACTGTGCTTGTTTGCTGGGGAAAAAATGAGCAGGAAATAGCCACAGAAGTGATTCAGGTGAGACTCACATCCAAGAATTCAGGGGGGACCCATCAGTGAGCACAGTAGCAGAGGGAGCTGAATATCCCTTCCATCAGAGAGTTTAAAGAGATTGGATTCTATTCTCCTTGGAGCAATCTAAGTCTAATCTTGATGAACTTGAAGATTTCTCCGCATCTTTTCTATCCCTTTCAATGGGAGGATTAAAATGAACCTGAAATCTTCTTGACTGCCAGGCAGCAATGGATGTCTTCCGTATTGGTTTAGATAACACTGATTTGGTAGGAAGCATCCAACAAACACACTGGTTTTTCAGTTGGCTACTTTAGGTATATTTATGGTAAGCATTTCTCATGTATCAGTCTGTAAAAACTTAACCATTTGTGGGCCTTTTTACTTGCAGTGACTCATGTGGAGGGCATATAGCAAAGTCCTCCCGGGCCCATCTGACATGAATAATAAAGGGGTGTATGTGACAGAGTGTTCTTGTGACTAATCTCATGTAGGTTCCTTTTATTTATGGGACAGTGGGAGTGAATCACTCCAGGTGTTTCAAAAGGGTTTACATAAGTATATAAATAATACATCCCAGCTTCTAACTGTGGCAGTTTCTTTTTAAAGATATAGTAACATACTGACCAGAAGCCAATGCATCCATATAGGGTTCCTTCATGCTCTTCCTGCATAGATGGTTCTCTCTTAGGGATTGCCTATAAACTAGGGGAAAATGGTTCCCTAACCTAGGTCTGGAACTTTAGTGAGAGCCTTGTGTGTCATACAGAGTATGTTGGGTTTAGGAGCATATAAGGAGATATTACCTTATACTGGTTAGTATGGGCTGTTGCGGAGAGAGCAATATCAAAGCTTACAAAGTGTTGGTGAGGACCTGGAGAAATGAAACCTTGGTATACTGTTTTGGAGGAAATGTGTATTAGTATAGCCATCATGAAAACTGTATGGCCGTTCCTCATCAAATGATAAAAAAAAGATCTACCTTGTAATCCAGCAACTCCAGTACATTGTGTGTCTCCAAAGGCAATGAAGTCAGTGTGTTGAGGTGTGATGATCCACACTCCCATCTCGAGTGTGGCATTATTCACAATAACCAATATGTGGAATTAACCAGTGTTGAATGATCCTTGAGAAAAGTATGACATCAAACATCACACCTCTGATTCTTCCCTTCCCTTTCCATTTCCAAGGCTCAAATCAAAGAACAAAGAAGTGGGCCAGGACTGTAATGTCCTGACACATGTTATCTGAAAGAACACGGACTGCTTCCAAGTTCCCTGGGTGAGGAACGTGGTACTGCTATCTATATGGAGAACGGAGAACCTGCCTCTCTGCACATGTGCTGAAGACGGCGGTTCATGTAATGGGAGAGTAACCAAGCTAATGATGTCATTGTTTAGTCTAGTCCATAAAGCTCCTCCCTCTGTGGTGACCAGGTGCAGAGAGCCGTGGACAGAATAAAGGGCCTACTCTTCCAGCTGGCCACCTCTGGCCCCATATGTTGAGCATGCTGACTCTGGAGATATTCTCCCTCATTGGTCTTTTGGCAATCTGTCTCACTGCCCTAGTACAGATGGTCTGAGGACAGAACCTGTGTGCATATCAGTGGAGGAACAGATGAAGAAACTGTGACCTGTATATAAAATAGGACTCAGACTTTAAGGAGGAAATCCTGTCATGAATGAAACTGTAAGCCATGAAGCAAGTCAGACACAAATACCACATGACCTCACTTATGTGTGGAATATAAAAAATGTTGATCTCCAGGAAGTGGAGAGTAGAATAGTGGACACCAAAAGCTAAGGTAGCAGGTTGGAAAAATGATGGTTAAAGGATACAGAACTTCAGTGATAAAGGGTGACTGTGATTAATAACAATATGTTTTTGAAAATTTCTAAGAGAATAGATTATAAATGTTCTAACAAGAATATATTAAATAGCCTTGTTTATATATGTATATACACAATTGAGAAATGTATATATAATATATGTATGTAATCTAATATGTGGACATATATATTATACATATACATATATTAATTGCATAACCACAGATTTATTTAGCTAAAAGAATGCACACATATTTCCAAATAACATGCTGTAGATGATAGATACTGCCCAATTCTTATTTGTCAGTTAGAGTAAAAAGAACATATGGCTATCTCTGTCAGTTGAGAGGCAGGGCTTGGCACTGGCCTGGTGGAGTCTGTCATCACCAACATGACTTTTCAGGACTAATGGCATTCAGGCATCAGTGAAGTCATTTCCCACATCCTTTCTGTATTTTCAAAACACCATGTCCAAAGGCATAAAAGGTTGTGAGCTGTGCTGCCACCAACACCACACATGACCAGTGCTTTCAACTCCACCTGAGTGCAAACACATCCTTATTAAACAAAAGGCAAGTGATTTGTAGCATTGTGGCTTAGATTAGGAGAATGGAACCAGTTCAGGCATTAGCCCATCCTAAGGGTGTTTACTAAATGAGGTAAGTGTTGATCTCATTGTGGGAAAAGCTGAGACAGTAAACAATGAGGGGTTCACCTGGATTTCAAGGAAATACTTACCAATAGTCATTCGAAAGCAGAAAAGCTTCTGTATCCTTTTCCACACAGTTGCTAGGAAACTGTTGCAATGTCAGAATATCTGGGAAAGGCCTCACCAGAGGGAGACAAGCCCAGAAACTTAGGTACACTTGGGTAAAAAGGAACATCAGGGAGTGGCCTCATATATCTATGGATCACGCCACCTGACATACATTCTTTACAAAAGTCAATGAGACCCCAGGGGCGTAGTGCTTCTTGGATGGCAGGAGGTGCCTGTGTGTTCTTCATCTTAGAGCTGTTATATGAACATGCTGGAAGAACATTCCCAAAGTTCCAGTGTCCTGAATTTTTATTACTCATGCCTTGTCACCCATGTGGACCACAGTGACTGGGGGAATGGGTTGGATGAGTTTTCTTATGAGAGGCCTCATAGTAAATAGGTCAGGAAATCTTGGTGTCATCTTCTTTTTCCAACCTTCTAAAATTGTAAGAGTGATTCACAGCTTATGAACCGTGGCAAAGCAAGCTTGTGGGTTCCGTCTTGCTGGTGAGAAATGCTTTCCAAGCTGTCTGTAGTTTGTAAATTTTTTTAAAGAAAAGCTTTTTTTCCCCCGAACTTTTTTATTATTATAAAAATGTTGTACAGAGGGGTTACAGTTACATGAGTAGGGTAATGAATACATTTCATAGCGAGCATTGTTACCTCCTCCTTTATTTTCCCCCTACGATCACTTCCCTCCTCACCTTCCCAACTCCTCCTGCCCCTCCACATTGTAATAATGTTTGTTTTCAATATAGTGTCCTGTACATCTCATCATCACAATGGGTCAGCCTGCATCCTCATTTAAGCATTCTGCAATATCCCTTCCCCTCCCCAAATTACAAAAGTATATATACAAGGTGCAGAGCACCAGCATAAAATCCAGTGAAAACAGGGGTTATACCATGGGGGAAGAACACACAATAGAACCAAAAGAATCACATCTTGTATTGTATGTACATTAAAAACACTAACAAGCAAGAATAAAAAAAAACCTCTTGTGTCCCAGTCTTGGGGTACATTTTGCTTAACATTATCTGATGTGGTTGTATGTGCATAGCCTTTGACCTGCTTTGTTGTCCTAGACATGTACTAGTCACTGCAAACAAGGGAAACCATGGGACCTATGTTTCTTTGAGCCTGGTTTACGTCACTTAATATGATTTTTTCCCAAGTCTTTCCATTTCCGAATGAAAGAGGTAATGTCATTCTTTCTGATGATGGAGGCATAGAATTCCATTGTGTATATATACCACATTTTCTTGATCCATTCATCTACTGAGGGGCATCTGGGTTGGTTCCATATCTTAGCTATAGTAAATAAACAATGCTGCGATAAACATGGTGGTGCTGGTAGCTTTGGTATGACCTTGTTTGTGATCATTTGGGTAAATGTCCAAAAGTGGGATTGCTGGGTCATAGGGGAGCTCTATGTGGAGTCTTTTGAGGAACCTCCATACTGCTTTCCAGAGTGGTTGAGCAAGTTTACACTCCCACCAACAATGCAGTAGGGTTCCCTTTTGGCTACATCCCCTCCAGCATCTGTTGTTATTAGAGTTATTGATTATAGCCATTCTAACTAGGGTGAAGTGGAATCTCAATGTTGTTTTGATTTGCATTTCTTTTAAGTGTAGGGAAGTTGAGCATTTCTTCATGTGTCTATTGGCCATCCTTCTTTCCTCTTCAGAGAAGTTTCTAAGTCTTTAGCCCACTTATTTATTGGGCAGTTGTTTCTTTGAGGATTTGTTGTTGGGGGGGTCTTAATTTTTTGAGACCCTTGTCCATTGTATGGCTAATAAAGATCTTCTCCCAATCTGTGGGCTTTCTATTGATCTTGCTAGCTATGTCCTTTGCCTTACAGAAGCTCTGCAGCTTCATGCAATCCCATTTGTCCAACATTAATTTGATTTGTTGTGCTTCTGGGTCTCTATTAAGAAAATTTCAGCCTGTGCAAAGGAACCCTAGGGTTTCTATTATTCCTTCCTGTAATGTTTTCATGGAGTCTGCTTTTATTTGAGGTCTTTGATCCCTTTGGAGTTGATTCTGGTGCAGGGTGATATATATGGATCTAGTTTTAGTTTTCTACAAGTTTAGCCAGTTTTGTCAGCACCATTTACTGAAAAGGCTTTCTTCCATTCTATTTCTTTAGCTCCCTTGTCAAAGATTATTTGGCTATGGGTCTGTGAGTACCTTTTGGATCTTCAGTCCCATTCCTTTGGTCCTCAGGTCTGTTCTTGTGCCAGTACCAAGCTGTTTTGCTTACTATGGCTTTGTAGTAGAGTTTGAAGCTTGGAATTGATATTCCTCCAGCACTGTTCTTTCTACTAAGGATTGTTTTTGCTATTTGGGGTCTTTTATTGTTTCATTCTTCTATTTCATTGATGAATGAGGTTGGAATGTTGAGAGATATCACATTGAATTTGTAGATAGCCTTTGGTAGTGTTGCCATTTTCACGATGTTAATCTCAAAATCCAGGAGCATGGGAGGTTTTTCCACTTTCTTAATTCTGCTTTAATTTACTTTTTCAGGTTTTTAAGGTTTTCATCATAGAGGTCCTTCACTTCTTTTTTTTTTGGTCTGGTCGTGGGGCCTGAACTCTGGGCATGGGCGCTGTCCCTCAGCTCTTCAGTTCAAGGCTAGCGCTCTACCACTTGAGCCACAGTGCCACTTCCGGCTTTTTTCTTTTTGCTTATGTGGCGCTGAGGAATCCAACCCATGGCTTCAGGCATGCAAGGCAAGCATTCTACCACTGAGCCACTTTCCCAGCCCCTCCTTCACTTCTTTAGTTATCTCCTAGGTATTTTATTTTTTGTGGGGCTATTACAAAAGGAGTTGCTTTCCTAATTTCAGCCACGCTCTTTCATTATTGGCATACAGGAAAGCCATTGATTTCTGAGGGTTAATTTTGTACCCTGCTACTTTGCCAAAGTTTTCGATCAGCTCATGTAACTGGGAGTGGAGTCCACGGGGTTCTTTAAACATAAGACCATGTCATCTCCAAAGAGAAGAGTTTTACTTCATCTTTCCCTATTTGGATCCCATTTATGTCTGCATCTTGTCTTATTGCTGTAGCTAAACATTCTAGTACTAGGAGTGGGGAGAGTGGACACCCTTGTCTCATTCCTGAATTTAGAGGAAATGGCTTTAACTTTTCACCAACATTAAGTATAATGCTGGCTGTAGGTTTTTCATATATAGCCTTTATATATTATTAACCTATCTAGACTTCCATTTTATAAAATAAGAATAAGTATAGCCAGGTGCTGGTGGCTCATGCCTGGAATCATAGCTACTCAGGAGACTGAGATCTGAGGATGACGGTTTGAAGTCAACTGAGCAGAAAAGTCCTCATTAGTGTCTTATTTCCAATTAACCACTCAAAAAGAAGTGCATCTCATTGTTACAATGGGTCAACCTCTATCCTTATTTCAGTATTTTGTTATTTCCCTTCCTCCTCAAATTATAAAAATGTATATACAAGATGCAGGGCACAGGCATCAAATATAGTGAAAACAGGGTTTATTCCATGGGGGAAGAACATACAAAAGAAACACAAACAAAAGCTCATGGTACATTATAAATACATTGGAAACACTTGTGTCTCTATCTTAGGGTTCATTTCACTTAGCATCATCTTATATGGTCATAAGTACATAGCTTTTAGAACCTATGTTGAAAACAAACTTTACAACTTCAGCGAGGGGGGGGGAGATGGGGAGGGAGGAGTTGTCGAGGTTGGGAGGGAAGGGCTGGTAGGGGAAAAATAAAGGAGGAGATAACAATGCTCCATAGGAAATGTACTCATTACCTTACTCATGTAACTGTAACCCCTTTGTACAGCATTTTTACAATAAAAATATAAGATAAAAATGTATTACTTCTTGTCAAATTAAAAAAGAAGAAGTGGTGCTGTAGCTCAAGTGGTAGAGTGCTAGCACTGAGCACAAAGAGGCTTGGGGACAGTGCCCAGGTTTTGAATTCAAGCTCCACAACTGACAAAAAAAGAATAAATATTAAGCAGGGCACCACTGGCTCATGGAATCCTAGATATTCAAGGGAACTGAGAACAAAGGATAAGTGTTTGTAGTCAGCCCTTGCAGATTCCAGAAACTATATCTCCAATTAACCAACAAAATGCTAGACTAGAGGAGTGATTCAAGTGGCACAGCACCAGACATGAGTTTCAAGGCTGAGTGAGAAGGCAATGCTCCATGTGTAACCACAAGACGGGCACAAAGAATAAAAATAAATAAAGTTATAAAGACATACAAAATACAAGTGTGGCTTTAAGAAATGTTGACTTCAATATATATATATATATAATTGTAATGTCAAATAACTATAAATTATCTAAGTAGTTGGTCTAAATTTATGTTCTTCATTTGTTAAAATTAGTAAGAAATAATATTCTCCAGTGGTGACCAGACTACACTTTGAATGATACTCATTTAGGGTGTTTGTTATCCTCTTCACCATCTCAAAGAAAATTTTTTTCTATATGTATTTTTATTGTAAAAAATACTGTACAAAGGGGTTACAGTTACAAGAGTAGGCTAATGAGTACATTTCCTATGGAGCATTATTATCTCCTCCTTTGTTTTACTCCTACCATCCCTTCCACCGCCCCTCCCCTTTGAAGTTGTAAAATTTGTTTTTAATATAGTGTCTTGTACATCTTATTGTTATAATGGGTCAACCTGTATCCTTGTTTTAGCATTTTGTTATTTCGCTTCCCCTCCCCAAATTAGAAAAGTGTATATACAAGATGCAGGGCACTGACATCAAATACAGTGAAAATAGAAGTAAGCCAGGCCCAAAGAAACATAGGTCCCATGGTTTCCCTTATTTGCAATAACTAGTATATGTCTGAGACAAGCAGAAAAGGTCAGATAAGTTGATGTTAGGGGAATGAATCCCAAGATAAGTATTCAAATATTTTTTTCTTTCATGCAATTGTTTCTAACATATTTATAAGATGATTTCTATGTTGTTTTGTATGTCCCTCCCCGATGGTATAACCCCTGCTTTCACTGTATCTGATGTTGGTATAATTTGTGGAGGAGAAGGGCAAAAAAAAAGTCATTTAATTAGGGATACAGGTGAACCCATTGCAACAATGAAATGTACAAGTCGTTATGTTGAAAAACGAACTTAACAACTTTGGTAGATGGGGGGAGTAGGGGAGTATGGGAAGGGATGGGAAGGGAAACAAAGAGGAGGCAACAATGCTTGATAAGAAATATACTCGCTATCTTGCCCATGTAATTGTAACTCCTCTGTACAGTATTCTCATAATAAAAAAAAGAAGTTATACCATGGGGGAAGAATATATGAAAGAAACAAAAAAAATCACATGGTACATTGTAAATACATTAAAAAAAAAAGCAAGAAGAATAAAACCACTTGTGTCCCTCTCCTAAGGTTCATTTTGTTTAGCACCTTCTTTTTTTAATTTTTATTTATTTTTTATTGTGAAAATACTGTACAGAGGGGTTACAATTACATGGGCAAGATGATGAGTACATTTCTTGTTTTTTTTTTTTTCCAGGTCTGAGAACGGAACCCAGGGCCTTGAGCACGCCAGGCGGGCGCCCTTCCGCTGGGCTAAACCCCCAGCCCCGATGAGTACATTTCTTATCAAGCATTGTAGCCTCCTCCTTTGTTTCCCCTTCCCATCCCTTCCCATCCTCCCCCTGCCCCCCCAATCCTTCCTGCCCCCCACCCCCAAAGTTGTAAAGTTTGTTTCCGACATAGCAATTTGTACTTCTCATTGTTGCACCGGGTCCACTTTATCCTTATTTAAACGACTTGTTTTTCCCCTTCCCCTCCACAAATTATACTGACATCAAATACAGTGAAAGCAGGGCTTATACTGTGGGGGAAGGACATACAAAGCAACAAAGAAATAATCTTATAAATGCATTAGAAACAATCGCATGAAAGAAAAAAAACATTTGAATACATATCTTTTTTTTCCTAACATCACATTATCTGACCTTTTCCGCTTGACTCATACATATACTAGATATTGCAAATAAGGGAAACCATGGGACCTATGTTTCTTTGGGCCTGGCTTTAATTTTTTCCAAGTCTTTCCATTTCCTAACAAATGGGGCAATGTCATTCTTTCTGATGGAGGCATAGAATTCCATTGTGTATATATACCACATTTTCTTGATCCATTCATCTACTGAGGGGCAACTGGGTTGGTTCCATATCTTTGTTGAATAATTTTGTGATAAACATAGTTGTACTGGTAGCTTTGGCATGACCTTGTTTGTGATCATTTGGGTAAATGCCCAAAAATGGGATTGCTGGGTCATAGGGGAGCTCTATGTGGAGTCTTTTGAGGAACCTCCATCCTGCTTTACAAAGTGGTTGAACAAGTTTACACTCACCAACAATGCAGTAGGGATCCCTTTTGGACACATCCCCTCCAGCATCTGCTGTTACTAGATTTCTTTATTTATTTTTATTTTTTGGGTCCTGTTGTGGGGCCTGAACTCTGGGCCTGGACGCTGTCCCTCAGCTCTTCAGCTCAAGGCTAGCACTCTACCACTTGAGCCACAGGGACACTTTCGGCTTTTATTCTTTTTGTTTATGTGGTGCTGAGGAATTGAACCCAGGGCCTTATACATGCAAGGCAAGTGCTCTACCACTGAGCCACCTTCCCAGCCCTGTTATTAGATTTCTTGATTATAGCCATTCTAACTGGTGTGAGGTGGAATCTCAATGTGTTGATTTGCTTTTCTTTCATGGCTAGAGAAGTTGATCATGTGTCTATTGGCCATTTCCTCTTCAGAGAAGTCTCTCTTTAATTATTTAGCCCACTTATTAATAGGGCAGTTGTTTCTTTGAAGTTTTGTCGTTGGGGGAGTTAATTTTTTGAGTTCCAGTATATTTTAGCTATGAGACCCTTGTCTGTTAGAAAGTGAAGATCTTCTCCTAATTGGTGGGCTTTCTATTGATCTTTCTAGCTATGTCTTTTGCCATGCAGAAGCTCTGCAGTTTCATGCAATCCCAATTGTCCAACCTTTCTTAATGAAAATTTAATGTAGTAGATCTTTGTCATGATCTAGGTGTGTCCAGGTTATACAGTTCTTTATAGCCTTGATGATCACAGTGGTCTGCACACATGTAGTGCTGCAGATGTAGGTCTGCAAGTACTGAATGATGGGAGATGGATGAGCTGTATTGCTATCTTTTCATTAAAAGAAGAAAGAAGGGCCCAGTGCTGGTGGTTCACGCTTATAATCTCAATTCGAAGGCAGCATGAACAAAAAAGTCCTCATGAGACTCTTATCTCCAATAAACACTCAAAAGCTGGAAGTGGTACTGTGGCTCCAGTGGTAGAGCACTAGCCTTGAGCACAGAGAAGCTCAGGGACAGACCCAGGGCATAAGTTCAAGCCCCACAATGACCAAAAAAGACAGAAGAAGGAGAGGAGGGGCGGAGGAGGGGGAAGAATGAAGGAGAGGAAGAAGCTGAAGGAGAAAGAGATGAGGGTAAAGAGACAGAGGAGAGAGATTCAGTGCCTAACAAAGACTAGTATCAGTGACTAAGGATATTCTTCGTTTGTTGTATCAATAGCTACCATTAGAATCGTTTCTTTTTTTATTTTATTGTAAAAGTGCTGTTCAGAGCAGTTACAGTTACATGAGTAAGGCAATGAACACATTACTTGTCATCATTGTTACCCTTGTTGTGATTGACTTAAAAATAACTTCCTATTCTCTGAGATTCAAATGGCGTCTGTAGTAATAGGTGAGTTTGGATGGGATAGAAATAATTTCCCTTGTTCCTTTTAAATCCTTGGTTGTGGCCTTCATCGCTTGAGTCCCTCCAGGTATGTTTTTCTCTTGATTTTGGCAGTCTTCTCCGTGGACCAACAGTGTCTGATTTTCCATTTCCAGTGGAGTCTCAACTGCTTAACTTGGAAATATAAGAGTGTGGTATTGACAGTTAGGGAAGATGAGGATAAAGTAGATGGGATAGTGGTATTTACTGGGCTGTTAAAACTTCAAAATTGCCTTGGTGGAGGCCAGGACCAACAGCTTTATGTTTTTTTTAAGGGCATGTGGATCAATGTGTTATAAACTGGCTTAGTGAGATTCACCTCCTGGCTTTAGTTATGGGATAAGAGGGACAGAAAAAACTGACATAAGAGAGTTCTCCTGCCCGTCTTGGGTGATTCAGACCTTGGGCTTCATACATGCAGAGAGATCTGTGAGAATATGATGGAGTAGTTCTGGGGCAGCAGGTGACAGGCACAAGTAGGCACTCATGGGAGTGACACCTGCTGAGAACATTTGCATCTGAGAGGAACAAGGTGGCAATAGTTTTGATTTATCCTGGTAGTCAGTAACTGTAAAATAGTCAGATGTGATCTGGTATGTCCTCTTACCTGGGGACTACATTGTTGGGGGGCAAAGTTACATTATGTTACCTATAGCTTTTTCTTGTCAAGGACTTTGCCTTGCCCAAACTGTGGGTTCATTAATTACTGATCTGCTGCTCAAAACATTTGACCAATTTAATGCCAATCAACTTCCATGCTCTTAGGAAAGTGTTTTTCAGCCTGATACTGAGTTTTGAAATCAATGCAATTAATGTTTTTAATTAATGTTTGTATTAACTAAATAGTCAAAGTGTCTATCACAAAGTGTTTCCTTAAAGTATATTTATGTTTAATGGTATAATTTCTTGGTAATGCTTAAAAAGCTCTTAGAATTTATTTAGCCATATGGTTAAAATGAATAAGTGAAGTTCTCTAGTAAAGAAATTGAACATTACTAAGGAAGAGTTTGGAAACCATTTGGAGCTCCTTTTCTTTCTCGCCACTATTCAATGTTGTTTTGCTTTTATTTGATTTCTTTGAGTTTCTTGGTAGGATTTTGTTTTAAGGCATTTTTCTTCAATGGAAAAGATGTTTGGGTATCATTGTTGCAATGGGTCATCTCGTGTCCTTGTTTCAGCATTTTGTAATTGCCTTTCCCCTCCCCAAATTTGACGAATGTATATACACCATGCAAGGTACCAAAATCAAATACAGTGATAACAGGGATATACTATAGGGGGAAGAATGTACAAAAGAAACAAAGGAAAAAAATCACATAGTACATTAAAAACAACAATAAAGAAAAACTTCTTGTGTCCATACCTTGGGGGTTTATTTTGCTTAGCATCATCTTATATGGTCATGGATACAAAGCTTTTGAGCTTTTCTGTCCATCGGATAAGATTATCCTAGACATATACTAATTATTGCAAATAAGGAAAACCATGGGACCCATCACAAGACACTATGCTGGAAATGAACATTACAACTTTGGGGGTAGAGGGAGTTGGGGAGGTAGGGGAGGGAAGGGATAGTTGGAGAAAAACAGAGGAGGGGTAACAATGTTTGACAAGAAATGTACTCATTACCTTACTGATGTAACTGTAACCTCTCTGTACAGCATCTTTATAAGAGAATAAAAAATTAAAAAGCTGAATAGTAAAAGATCTCAAAGCATCATAAAAAAAGATGTTTGACATATAGTGATCTAACTTCAGTTCTTATTTTATTTTCCTTGAAAATCTTTGTATTTTAGCAGTTGTCAAAGGGATATCAATTCAACCTATCAGTTTGTGAGTAAAATACATATTGATCAGTATCCTTCCTTTCATAATTCTTCCTCCATTTGTCCCAACCTCACCCATCCTCAATTTTCCTAGTTCCATTGGCAGGGCACTGACATCAAATACAGTGAAAGCAGGGGATATACCATGGGGGAAGAACATACAAGAGAAACAAAGTACATTTTAAATACATTAGTAATTACACATAGTAAATATACATAGTACATTTTAAATACATTAAAAATATTAACAAGAAAGAAAAACCCACTTGTGTTCCTATCTTGGGGTTCATTTCACTTAATATCATCTTATATTGTCATATGTACATAGCTTTTGACCTTTTCTGCTTGTCCTAGTCTTATACTAGTTATTGCAAATAAGGGAAACCATGGGACCTATGTTTCTTTGGGTCTGGCTTACTTCATTTAATATAAACGTTTTCCAAGTCTTTTCATTTCCTAACAAATGGGACGGTGTCATTCTTTCTGATGGAGGCATAGAATTCCATTTTGTGTGTGTGTGTGTGTGTGTGTGTGTGTGTGTGTGTGTGTGTGTGACATTTTCTTGATCCATTCATCTACTGAGGGACATCTGGGTTAGCTCCATATCTTAGCTATGGTAAATATGCATTCTCATTTTATATTGGAAGAAACTGAGAACCAACAAGATAGATGACCTTGTTGAAGGTCCTGGGATGCCATAATGACAGACTAGGAGTCAAACCCACCCCCTAGTCATTGTCCATACATATCCTGTTTGCGGACAATGGCTCAGTTTAGAAAGACTGCAGAACTCTTGGATCCTATCACGGAAAAACACAAAATGCTGCAATAGCTTATTTTACTTAAATGTGATTTCATGCTAGTTAAATATCTATGTAATATCCTAGTATTTGTGAACAGCAGCTAATTCCAGATACATATACACTCTCTTATGCACACATCACTTGAAATTAAAAACACTTAATTTCTTTCTACATGACTGTTTCCCTTGAATCAGGAAGAAAATCTAATTTCAATGGCAGGATACCAAAACCTAGCTGCAGACACACCTCTATTCAGATGCAGACTGTGAGAACCTGGTGCCGCTTCATGCCACCTGCCACCAACATTTCCCAAGGCTCTGATTACATAAAGCTTTAGCTAATGTTTTATCCATTTAAAATTGCCATTTAATTTATGCAATTAAAGAACATTTATTCTCTTCCTTCTCAGGAAGCTTGAGAGAGTGGAACTTAGTATAGTTAGAGCTTAAAAGTGCATTCTAAAAAATGTATTCTTCACTGCCTCTGAATTCGTGTTTCGTTGAAAAGTATGAAGTTTACAGAACAGAACAGTATGAAGTTTTTAGAGCCTGCTCTGCTCTGAGTCACGTTTTTTTTCTATTTGATGAATCAGCACTTTCTGCCAATCTAAAAGAAGATTAATGTATCATGAATAGTTCAATTATATGTTATGAGTTGAGTGTCATAAACATTAATAGACAGTTATCAGAGGTATCAAGATAAAAATGAACCTTTAAATAGGTTGAATCATTTGATCTCAGACCAAATTTGACTCATTAAAAACTCTTCTCATTATTTAACCTCTTAAGGGTGATTCTACTGGATATTCCATTCACAATTAGTTTGTTTCATGACAAGTACACCCAGTAGGGAGATAACATATGTGGTGATTTGCATTTCAGTGTGCCTTCTCATTCTGCATCTGTCGTTTCTGACATTTATCTATTGAATGCTCTTCCTGTGAGGTTAAATGCAGTTGTACATGTACTCATTATCTTGCCCATGTAATTGAAACCCCTCTGTACAGTATTTTCACAATAAAAAATGCAGTTGTACAATATGCTCGACTTATTATGGGATGGTGGACATGGGTGGACATCTTGAAATATGATGAGTTTGAGAATGCATAATCATCAAATATTGAAGATAGTCATTCTATATGCCTGATATCCATGCGGCCACTCTGGAGGTGGAGATGAGAAATGATTTCAGGACAAGCAATGGATGAGGACTCAGGAGAGAAGACTCATGAGTATCAAGATGCCTTAGGAGCAGTCAACTTAGCCAGCTTAAGTATTATTAATTGGCATGAATCAAATTGATGACTAAGGAAAAAGAGTGGCCAGCAACCAAGAAGAGGAGCCAAACAACGTACTAAAGATACTGTCGCTGGACACTGGTAGCTCACACTTGTAATCCTAGCTAGTCAGTAGGCTGAGATCTGAAGATCACAGATTTTAGCCAGGCAGGGCAGGAAAGTCCGTGAGACTTTTATCTTCAATAAACTACTCAGAAAACTGGAAGAGGCACTGTGGCTCAAAGTGGTAGAGTACTAGCCTTGAGCAAAAGAGCTCAGAGACAGTACTGGCCCTGAGTTCAAGCTCCCTGACCAACAAGAGAATACTGCTGACAGGCATGGGGGCAGATGCCCATAATACTACATAATACTGTCACTAGAGCCAGGAAGAAAGTAAGGAGTTTCAGGTTACATGGTGAGACCCTGATTCAAATAAACTAAAAACAAACAAGCAACAACAATAGAAGTAACTCAAGAAGGCTATTAAATCAAGGACTGAGATAATATACAACTAAGGATAGAGGTTGACCCATTGTACCAATGAGATGTAGAAGACACTATATTGAAAATGAACTTTATAACTTTGTGGGGGGAAGGGAGGAGTTGGGGATGTGGGGAGGGAAGGGATGGTAGGGGAAAAACAAAGGAGGGATAGTAATGCTCCAAGGAAATGGATGAATTACCTTAGTCATGTAACTGTAACCCCTCTGTACAGTATCTTGACAATTTTTTAATATATATATATATATATATATATATAATACCAAAAAAAAAAAAGAACTGCTGGGATCTGGGATGGAAACATAAAGGATTTTATTTTCTTAGGATGCTTAGAGAGAAAATTCTGCCTACACCAGTGAGGAGAATTAAGTATGAATAACCATTCCATCCCAAGTGGATCATTATGCCTTTTCTTACCAGGCGGTGACATTTCCTTCCGTTCTTACCACGTCTCCCTTCCTTTCTTATACCTTTATTAGGGGTAAAGTTTTATAAACTAGCTTTACCGAGTGTGAATAGGTTATTAAAAGGTGGTTTCCATTGTCTGACTAAACAAGTAAGCATACTGAAAAAAGTGAAACTTGAATTTCAGGTAAACAGTATATTTTATGTGGCAGTCCTGGGATTTGAACTTTGGGCCTAACACCTGTTAGGTCCTCTATTACTTGAGCCATATCTCTGGCCTTATTTTCTGCTAGTTATTTCTTGAGCAGAAACCAGGCTTGTCTAAGTATAAATTGAGAGACCTAGAAAATAACCCACATCAAAAGGGGTAGGAGGTGCAGCTCAAATGGTAGAACACGGCAGCTTACCTGCTAAATACACATGAGACCCTGAGTTCAATCCCTAGTATTGCTGAAAATAACAAAGCAAACAAAACCCCCCAATAATCCCCCAACCTTAAGTACTGCCAAAAAATGAAAAATAATGATTTACTGAAAACTTGGGTTCAGATACTCTAAGTATTTATATTTTTAGCTCATTTAATACTTAAAATGACCATATACAATTTTATCACTGAATCTCAGATAAATAAGGTTTGGTAGGGTTTTTTTTTTTAAAATGATACTTGCTCACAATTACTTAATTATGAGAGACAGAGCAGGCATCTGAGTCAAAAGATTTTTCTCTAACACCTGTGGGACAAGGTCATGTATAACTAACATGTGAACAACTTGAATAAACAAATACCTGTCTAGTTTCTAATGCTAGTTTCAGTTAGCTCTTGAAATCTTTGTTCTACCATTAGTTTGATTAATACTTACTTTGTTATTAATTGGATGCAAAAAGAATGTTTAATTTTTTTAAATGGATGGCTTGGGGAAAGGCAGTTTGGATCAATGAAGACTAAAATTTTCCAGATGGTATTTTTAATTGCTTGATAGTATAATAATAACTTGGCTACTGCAAACATTTGAGTCTCCTTTAATTAATCAAGTTTCTGACATACCCAGAAATTTACTATACCTCCGGCAGCCATATGATGGTAATGGATGTTGGAAATGTGGATCCTGGTAGGCTCCTTAGTGTATTGCATATAGTATTTTCATTTGAAATTTAGTTTATGACTTCACAGTCTTGCTCTGCCACAGCAACAAACAGTTGTTTAGTATTTGCTATGTGCATAGCCTATTTGGGCTTACAGTTAATATAGCAGTAGCAAAGTTCCTAACTTCATTGAAGCATTGGGGGAAAATGAAACGTCATCACAGGACGGTGAACATAGGATTCTGAAACAGGATGGTAAAATGGGGCTGGAATGAGGGAAACCAAATGAGAGGTATTCTTAAATATTGGTGACGGATGGTCAAGAGACACATAAATTGTATTTACACATCTACAGTATTTGAAAAGGAAGAAACGGCTAACTAAAAGAATAAAATGATACCATTGATGTCAAGAAAAGTTAGAGCAAGCAACAAATGACTACAAATATTTCCTTGGATCATTTCAATTTTAAAGGCATTTCCCCTTACCCACAAAAAATTAAAATGCAATAGATCCTCTCTAATCATCCTCTTAGTCCAGTTTACTATCATTCTGATTCTTGGTAAGTATTTTCACACTAGTTTGATCATAAAAGAAAAATGTTCGACATTGGTGTGGTAATTAAGGAATTTAGGTAGGATATTCTTACTGTCTTTTGACCTCTTTTTTATTGCTTATTTTGAAAGGTGTTTTATTGTGTGTTTTTTCTTGGGGGGGGTCGGTCGTGGAATGGGGTGCTGTCCCTCAACTCTTCAGTTTAAGGCAAGTGCTCTACCACTTGAGTCACAACACCACTTCCGGTTTTCTGGGGTTAATTGGAGGTAAGAGTCTGATGGACTTTCCTGCCCAGCCTGCCTTTGAACTGTGATCCTCAGATCTCAACCTCCTTAGTAGCTACGATTCCAGGCATGAGCTATTGGTGTCCAGCATTTTTCCCTTTTAATTACTTACTCTACCACTAAGTCACATTCCCAGGCCATTATTGTGATATTCTTTTTTTTTTTTTTTTGGATCCAGTCGTGGGGCCTGAACTCTGGGCCTGGGCGCTATCCCTCAGCTCTTCAGCTCAAGGCTAGCGCTCTACCACTTGAGCCATAGCGCCACTTCCGGCTTTTTTCTTTTTGCTTATGTGGTGCTGAGGAATCGAACCCAGGGCCTCAGGCATGCAAGGCAAGCACTCTACCACTGAGCCACCTTCCCAGCCCCTGTGATATTCTTATACATACAAACAATATACTTTGATCAAATTCATACCCCATTATTTTTTCTTATTCCTCCTCACCCTTTATCTCATTCTTATTCATTTACTTATTTCGTTTTGCCTGTACTGGAGTACAGGCTCAAAGCCTCATGCTCATGACCATCACACTTCTGCTTGAGTCATACTTACAACCAAATCTTTTTTTGCTGGTAAGTTGGAGGTGGAGTCACACAGATTTTTCTCCTTGGGCTGGCTTTGCGCTATGATCCTTAGATCTCAGTATCTTCGTGTAGCTCAGATTCTAGGTGTGAACTACTTGTGTCTAGATTCCTCCTGTATTTTAAAATGAATGTAAAGTTTTCCTATCGTTAAAATAAACTCATGAACAGATTTAAGAAGAAAAAATGGAGGTTTTACTTGCATTAATGAGGTTAGGCTTTTAAAACCAAGGGGCCCAGAAAAAGGAAAATATGTTATTTAGACCTCTAACTAGTACCTGCTACTTCCAGTTCCAATAGCATAATGTTTGTCCAGTGTGGCAGAAGCTACTGTCTTTTTTACTATTTTAAAAAATATACAGCTTTACTTTGTTTTTAATTAGTTTTATAATCTCTTTTATTTTCCAGTTGAGCAAATAACTTATGAAGTACCTTCCATATTCATAGCCTAATTGGTCCTATGGCAGAAAAAACAAACAGTAATTAGCCATCCTAATGCTTTCTGTTCTTTCGGGTGCCTTTGTAATACATAGGGAGTATTAGCAAGGTCTTTCTACTCATGCCTGTCCTAGCAAGCAATGTTTTTTTAAATTGAGAATGTAAAGCTTTTCCAGGCAGAGAATACAGAGGACATAATTTGTGTCTGTTTTCCCACTAAGTCTTTCTTGTGATCAATCATATAAGTTTGCTTGGTTATTTTCCCATTGAGCATCATCAATTTGAGGGGTTAGAGATATGTGTGATTTGCTCATGTTTAGGCTCTGATGTGGAGGCCTAGCTAATGGACTCATGCAAATCTTGTAATCAGCTTCATTATTCTCTACACAGTCGATATATTTCAACTTAATTAACTTGTAAACGGAGTGCGGGGATTCCAGGGAATGTCTGATTATCTTGTGGTTATGTTAACAGTAATTTGTTCACTGTAAGGTACTGCCAACACAGTGGGCTTACCAGCAGTGATATTATTAGTTCTCTCTACAAGGACAGCATGGGTATCTCCTTGAGAGAGCAGCCTATTTCTAGATATATGTATTTCCTTCTTTTCTTCTTCCAACAGCTTTACTGTGATGAAGTTCACATCCCATGCATATATTTCATTCATCTAAAATGCAAATTTAGTAATTTTACTATATTCCTAAGATGGTGCAATTATCATCACCATCAATTTTAGAAGATTTTTAATTTTTGAAAAAGAAACCATATACCCCTGGTTATCAACTTATAATTCATTCATCAGTTCCAACCTCAGGCTACCACTAAACTACTCTTTGTATCAGTAGACTTTCCTATTCTGAAAATTTCATATAAACTGAGTCCTGTAATGTGTGACCTTTTATTACCTGTCTTCTTCTTTCACTTGGTATAATGTTTGCAAGGTTCATTGGTGTTATAGCATGTATTAGTGTTTTATTGTTTTGAGCATAAATAATAATATTCCATTGAATGGATGCTTCATATTTTGTTTATCAGTTGACAGGCACTTACATTGTCTCCATTCTTTAGCTATTTTGTGTAATCCTATAAATATTCATGCAAAAGTTTTTGCACATACAATATATTTTCATTTCTTCTTAGGTTCTAGAATTGCAAGGTCACACGACACCTCTTTACTGAATATTTAGGGCTTCCGAAACGTTTGATCAAGTGACAGCACCATGCTACATTGCCAGCAGCAGCGTATAAGGGCTTATTTTCTCTGAATCCTTGCTAAGTGCTGTTATCATCTCTTTTTTATTACAACCCTCATAGTGGGTAGGAAGTGATGTCTAATCCTTTGCATTACTTTAATGAGTAATGATGCTGGGCAACTTTTCCTGTGATTATTGACAATTTTATGTATTCTGTGGAGATATCTCTTCAGATATTTTGCCTCTTTTAGAAAGGGTCATACTGATGTAGTTCATGCTGGTGTTGAAGTCCTGAGTATAAGTGATCCTCCTGCTTCAGCTTTCCAAGTGCTGGGATTACCGGTGTAGGCCAGTGTGTGCTGTGCCCATTTTAAAGCAGAATTGATAGTTTTTCTATTATTGAGTTTTTAAGCACATTTTTCTATATGCTACATGAAAGTCTCCTATTAGATATGTGATTCTAAAATATGTTCTCCCATCTTGAGGCCTGTACTTTCTATTTGTTCGTAGTGTCCTTTGAATCCCAATGGTTTTCTGTATTGTTGAAGTTCATTTTGTTTGTTTTTTTTTCCCCTCTTGTTATTTTTGCTTTGTGTATCATATGTAAGGAACCATTGTTAAATCCAAAGTTTTAAATATTTACCCCAGGGTTTTTCAAATAGTTTTTACTGTGTTAGCCCTTACATTTTCTTCATTGATGCTTTTTGAACTATGTTTTACATAGTGGTTATCTGGTTATCTTGACATTACTTTTGGCATTGTGCAATTTTTATGCCCACTTCTTAGAACTTAACTAATTCCATTATTATTAATGCAATTTAGTTATCTGACCAGATTAGGTAATCTAGAATATATCTTAAAAGTGTTGTATAGTGGAGTCAATTTTTGTGGATCTGTGTAAGACAAAATTGGAGGACAGCAATTCTTCACAACTTTTCCTCAGTTATTAGATTTGAGCAATTGGAATGATATTGTTGATTCCTCCCTTAGGGCAAATCTCCTCTGGGGGTGTTAACATATTTGGGCTTCTATCTTACAAAATATCTTAGACTCAGTGATTTATAAATGAGAGAAGTCACTTATGGTGATGGAGGCTGAGAATTTCAAGATTAAAGGATGGTAATTCAGAACCCTAAAAGCTTAGTATCTGCTTTATAGATAGCGAGTTGTCCCACATTCTCACATGGAGGAAAGGAGAAAGGAACTCACTCAAGTCTTTTAATCAGGGTAGAGCCTTCATGAGCTACCAAGTTCTTTAATACTGTCACATTGGGCAGTAGGCGGCAATGCATCAATTCTGGGGAGAGAGGGATACCAACATTCAAACCTGAGCAATGAGGAGGAGCACTTCTGGGCACACTGAATGATTCCTTCTTACTGATTGTAAACAGCTTGGATAAATTGAGGTAACATAAATGAACAAGAATATATAGATAGTTTATGTTCGGCTCAGTTTTATTATCCTGCAATAAAGATTTATTTTGTTTTTTTTTTTTCCTGGTAGACTTAGTCTTCCAATTTATAGGTTAACCTCTTCTTGATGTATCATCATTTACATATTCAGAAATAATGTTTTATTAGCTATCTGGCCAATTTTGCCCATCACAAATACCAAAGCATGATGAGAGTTAGAGCTAACATTTAAGAAAAAGGATCTTTAGGAATTCATGGGAGCAATGTACCAAATTAGACCATCATACAGTGAAAAACAAAGTAATTGGAAATGCGATTAGAAGAATCTAATTGGTGGATGATTATCTATGTTCCTAGGCATGGAAGATGAAGAACCCTGAGAGGAGTTGCCCACATTGGAAGACTGTTTTCTTGATCTGCGTATAATGATATTCTGTCTATTTTTGTGAATGATCCAATTCTAGGGGCCTTGTAATTAGCCTTCTGTGTGATCTTTGGGATTAGGAAAGATAAATTGAAAAGAGAGTTTTATATTATTCATATTGGGCTCAATTTCCTGAAGTTGTGCAGTGGTCAGAGTAATTAAAAGTATTAAAACTATACTTCAAGCTAACTTTTAATGTGGATCTTTGCTAATGTGTTTTCCAGCTGGCACAATCAGGTTAAAAAAATCATGGAAAAGGTATTGGTTTTTCTTTGGAAAGAAAGCATGCTTGATATAAAGAATGGCATACATAGTTCTGTTAGATTATAATTACACTAATAACACTGGCATTCTCTCCTTGTAGGAAAAATAGGAGACAAACAAGAACATCGTATACAACAGAAAATTCAATGCCATTTCAATAATAGGTTCTGGTTTTACTGGGTATTATGAAAGCTTATGGAGGTGGTGCAGTGCTAACCATCTCCATTTTGATTGTTTCTGTTTAGAATGTAGATACCAATAGAATATGGATTATAGGCCAGATAGAATTTGTCTCTCCAAGACTTGTTATGAGGAAGGAAATAGAAAGATATGGAAATTGTAACCTAGTTTTATACTGCAATTCTAACCTATTTTTTGCCTGGTTCACGAGTCTGAAGTGAAATGAATTTTGCAAAAGGAAACACTATCCAGTAATTCAAGCAGAATAAATTTGTAAAAGAAAATCAATTCCAATTTTTTGTGGTTCTTTTATTAAATAGTTTAATAGAGATAGACAAAGGTTGGAGACAGTCAGGAAAATTCAGAAGGGTAGGAGAAATTCCCAATGACAATAATGGTCTCATTTGCTCTGGGGGAAATCACTTGTGAAATGCATGGGTTTAGCCTAGAACAAATGGAAATTTCAGTCAATAGAAATGTTAAAGTTTAGGTTAAGTAATTATGCTAAGTTCATTTTGTGGGACCAAATTAATCACTGGCAAAACTAGTTTACATGTTACACCTTGGGTAACATGTCCCTGGTTTTTAGCCTTTTTTAAAAACTATTTTTGCAGTCTTCATAGAACTTTCTCTATTCCAGTTTTTGTGTTGTTTCTAAGGATGATCATCTCAAGATCCATCATACACAGAACTGAACATATTAAACTGAAACCCTTTGTAGAATGATTTGAAAAAAACAATAAAACATAGGTAAAATGTAGTTAAATGTGGATTTGATAATATAAATCAGATAAAGAGGTAACATTGATCAATAGGCACTGTATTCATAAACTGCTCTGTTGAATGGAAACTCCTTTGTACAACTACCTAAAAAAATTAAAAATAATTAAAAATCAGATTAAGAATGAAAATATCTAGGGTCAGGTCTCAAGTCTTCATTTGGGAGGTGTTTTTAATTTAAGTAAAATTCTTCTTGCTAAGTTATAGGTCTCACCTGTTGTTTTTCCAATGTCCCTGACATTTGTGAGAATAAAACATGTATTACAGAATCACAGTGTACATTCAATTAAAAATAAAAAGAGCAAAGCCAAATTAATGCATTAACCCCATGAATTAAAATATGAGATGATCTACAAAGAAAAGAATTTAAAATAGCCACTAAGTATATACACAAAGATTCAATTTTATTAGTAAAGAAATGCATAGTCAGAATGCAATGTTTTTTCCATAAAATCAGTACAGTGTATGTGTGCTGGCATTGGGGCTTGAAATCAGAGTCTAGGCATTGTCCCTTAGCTTTCATAGTTCAAAGCTAGTGCTCTACCACTTGAGTCCCAGCTCCACTTAATTGGAGATAAGAATCTCATGGATTTTTCTGAACTGAAATCACAAATCTCAATCTCCCAAGTAGCTAGGATTACAGGAGTGAGCCACCAGGACCCAGATAGTAGGTATTTTTACTTTTACACTTAAAAATATTTTTTCTTGTCTTTAAGTAGCTGTACAAAGGAATAGTCATTCAACAAAGCAGTTTATGAATACAATGTGTCTTGATCAATGTCACCCCTTTCAACATTCTCACCCACTCCACCCACCCCACCCCTTCCTTCATGTTTCTTAATATTTTTGAATATGTATTGATTTTATTTGCCATTTAATAAAGCAAATTATATATACAATGCATCTTGATCTATTTCATCCCTTCAAGATTTTCATTCCCTCTCTATACCTTCTTCCCTATTTATCTTAATTTTCTGGGTTCTAGTAGGTATTCTCAATGAATTCTAGTAGGTATTCTTAAAATGTTTTGTTTCTAGACAAATGTTTAGGCCTTTGTAATGGGCTCAAAATTGTACAAAGGGATAAGCTTTTTGTTGAGAGAAAATTTAAGAATAAAGTACAAAATTCTTAAAAATGTGTGTATAGTATGAATAGAGTGATTTGTTTTCTAGGATTTTCCCCTAAAAGGCCATCAGAAATACAGAAAGATAAATATATAACTATACTCATTTTAAGGTTACAAATAGGTGGAAAGCTTGGAGACAAATTATGTGACTAAAGTAAATTAGAATGTATAATACTTCCATTGGATACCCACTCACATTCTTATTGTAAGGTTCTGTGCCTACATGGTTCATTCCTTGTGTTTTTACTCTTTCATCTCAGTAATTGTAATTTCCTTTATGGTCTTTTTATTTCCTTGTTCCTGTGGGTAATCCATGCAGTCCTGACATTTTGATTCCTGAGTTCTCCTTCAGGATAGACTCTGTCATAGTAATTCAGCACCACACCGCCATGGTCAGCACCTACAAATAGTGTTTGTCAGATTCCAGCATCTGACTTTGCAAAGATTTTCCAAAGGTATTCTTGAGTGATTTAAGGAAATAATTTACAAGCCGGGTGCCAGTGGATCACAGCTGTAATCTTAGCTACTCAGGAGACAGAGATCAGTACTGGCATAACTAAATAAATATTCATGATTTCAAACATTTATAAATTCCCTTCCCTGAAATAACCTTTTCTAAGTCTAGTTCCAACGTTGTCCCTTTCCTGCTTACAGTTGTGGAGCTCAGAAGCCCTAAGTGGGCCATGAAAGTCCTCACAGAACTGCACTTGTCCTAGAGGCTCTACAGGAGAACTGCAGCCCTTCTAGAGGACTCTACAGGAAAATCTGTTTTCTCACCACATTGCATTTGATAGTTCCTTCTCCCAACTCTAGTCTGATCAATGTAACATCTTCCCTTTTCATTCTCCAGCTTGAAGATCCTAAGGTCCCTCTCCGAAGAAAACTTGCGGTTGAGTTGTCCTGCCCAGCATATTCCAGGGTAATCTCTCATTTCAGGATTTATATTCGATTACATTTATTTATTTATTTATTTATTATCAGTCATGGGGCCTGAACTCTGGGCCTGGGCGCTGTCCCTCAGCTATTCAACTCAAGGCTAACACTCTATCACTTGAGCCACAGCACCACTTCTGGCTTTTTCTGCTTATGTGGTGCTGAGGAATTGAACCCAGGGCCTAATGCATGCAAGACAAGCACTCTACCACTGAGCCACCTTCCCAGTCCTTTGATCACATCTAGAAGTGCTCATTGCACATGATATAACAATCACTGATTCCAAAGATTTAGGATGTGAACTTTTTTTTGTTTTGGAGAGGCCATTATAATTTTCTACTAATTTAAAAAAGTACGTCTCGAAGCTTATAATATGTTACATGTCTTTATGTCTGAGAGTATGTCTTATTTATTATTCTACGTACATTTCTGCAGCATTTTCAATAGAATGTGATAAATCTTGATAATTATGAAATACAAAATGCAAAACTTTATTGGCAAAACATCATTGATAAAGATGGATATGTCTCAATAAGATAGATTCCATTTTATTAAAAACATAAGGTGGTCAGGACTGTTGGTGTGTGTGTGTGTGTGTGTGTGTGTGTGTGTGTGTGTGTGTCTGTGTGTGTGTGCGTGTGCTCAGTGACAGAACACTGCCCCTTAGCTTTTTTCACACAAAGCTAGCTCTCTACCTCTTGACCCACAGCTGCACTTCCACGTATTTGGTATTTAACTGAAAACAAGAGTATCACAGACTTTCCTGCCTGGGTTGGATTTGAATTGCAATCCTCATCTCCTGAGTAGTTCTAGAATTATAGGCTTGAGCCACCAGTGCCTGGCTACAGGGAATTAAAAATATAGACATTTCCATGGACAAGCATTGTTTATTACTAGAATTGGAGGAGGTTTAGTTTCAAATTATTGATACTTTTTTGTTTTCACAGTTTTAGGATAAGGAAATTTGCTTATGTAAACAAATGGGAATAGACAGAAGAAGGTCATATTAATTTTGCTTGGTTATATTAACATTTTCTGAATTGTACATCTGAAATTAAATAGAATTCTACAGTTTTAAATAAATAATTTAAAATAATTTTAGTACTTTTTGACAGCTGAAAACTGGAAGGAACCTAACCTGACAAAAGTTCTGATTAATTGGTTGCTACCAAGAATTGCATAATAACTAAATCCAGAAAAACTGTAGCAAAAACTTTAGAAAAAAATCAAATGAGATGAATGTAAGTATAAAAATTATATTTTTGTTGGAGGAATGTAAATAACAAGATAAATAAAAGACTTCACACCATAAAAACCTAATATCATGGTGATAAATTCTATGGGAAAGTGAAATGAAAATATAAATTAAAGATGAAAAGCAGTGATATAAAGTATTAATCTCTTAGAGAGGGACTTGTTCACATACTTTAAAAATGTATGGCATATGTTAATTGGTATAGAAAATATATTCCATATATCATGCTTCTAAAGTAATACAACAGACTCATCTTAAAATACAATATTTACGGCATAGTAAAAATTGCATTCTTCACACTATTAGAACTTTCAGTGAGGACTTATATATCAAGCTCAAACTTTGTTCATTAATTACTTCAATCTTTCCAAAACCTTGCACCATTACTTTTAATGTTGTAGCATACTTCCTCAGGGCACTGGGTTCTAGTAATATTTTCACATTATCAGATCTTATAATCAACAACCTTATGATTACCTTTGATTCTGTCTCCTGTGATTTTCTGCCTATATATTTTTGGTATATGTCCTTGGTGTTTTTCTCTACTATCATACTTCTTGACAAGGCTTCCCTCTCAAAACTGTGGATAAAATTATATTTCTGAGTAAATCTGCATCATCTAGTTGATGACAGATGTGAAGGAAGGAACCAAATACTGATTAATATCACATTAAAGTGAATATTTATGGACTAATTTTTTGAACATCCTCAGCCTTCATGGATTCATTTTAGCCCTCATCCACCTTCTGAAAAATATGTGATAATAAAAAATGGAACTATTTATTCTGCTCAAAAATGATAATGTCAGCATTGTCTTCTTTTTATCTATAAACTTTTTATAAATGTCTATATTCAAACGGTCTTTCAGAGATACCCTAATTTAATAATTTTGAAGATGTTATTTTCATTTGCTTTGTTTTGGATTCTTGAGTGATATCCCTCTGATGGTATATCTATCTATCTATCTATCTATCTATCTATCTATCTATCTATCTATCTATCTATCTATCTATCTATCTATCTATCTGTCTATCTGTCTATCTGTCTGTCTGTCTGTCTGTCTGTCTGTCTGTCTGTCTGTCTGTCTGTCTGTCTGTCTGTCTGTCTATCTATCTAACTATCTGTCTATGAACTTCATATCATTCATTTATCAAATATAATTCTTCCTGTTTACATCAAGGCTCCAAACAAACCAAAGTTTTAATACCAGGTATAGATGGCTTTTACTTCTCAATATATCTATGACAACTAGGTGTTACCAGCTAATTATAGTGCCACCTGATTAACATACACTAGAAAAAGTTTGAACAGTCTAACCAGCCTTGGCTACAATTTTTTTTTTTTTTTTTTTTTGAGGATTCGTTGACCTTTTTCTTAGAGATATTCAGAATTGGAACAAAATGTATGTCCTTAAAAGAGTACATTTTTATTAGAGTGAGTTTCATTCAAAGGAGTATACCTTTGAGATGAACTAAATGGATGTATAAAATTTTAAACTGCCTTGACCACTATAACGGTCATTAGACTTCATTGTTCAGACTGCATATAATCCCTGTAGTTTCTTAGACCTATTATTCATTTGATTCTAATATGAAAACATATCACCCATTCATGTTTGGATTAGTGTTTATTTGCTGCAATAGCAGCTGACTTTAACCAGGGTTCCAGGAAATGGAATTTGCATGATGTAGATGGGGAAGACTCTTTCTTGGTCTGATTTTCCCAGACACTTACTTTTCCTTGAAAGTTTTCTGGCCATTGAAGCTAACAAACTGCTCTCTGCTGTGTAACCACTCTGTGCTTTCATGGAGTCCAGCCTCCATAACTCATGATGTTGTGTTGTCTCCAAATTCACATACCTTCTGTCCTTCTGCAACAAGTTCTTCCCTCCCATTGAGGTTTTTTGTTGTGACTAAAAGTATAAAATTAGTCCATTGTTAGAAGTAATGAAAATAAATAGAATGCATTCTTGTCCAATGTCAACTAGAAGCCTAATGAAGCTTTGGAAACCCATAGGAAATGAAGAATAAGCAGTTCTCCAACAGATTTGGAAAGGAGATGTAACTTCCAATGTTGGTTGGAGCAGATGGCTTCTTAAGCATGACAGATTTCACACCACTCCAAGTAGAATCAATATCCAGTAGCATGAAGTAAATTAGCTGGCAGGGAGAAGCCTGCCTGTTATTTTGAGTTAGGTATGGGCTCATTTGCATTTTTTGGTCATGATAGCTTGTTTCAGTTCATTGCTTGGGATCAGATTCAATAACCACCAACACAGGATTGTGTGAAGACCAGTTCCCAGTTTGAAACTGGAAGAATTTAAAATGATTTAAAAAGAAAGAGGCAATGAGGGCAAACTACACTTTCATATGGGTTTTCCTTTTCTGTAGATATTCAAATAAGACAATTTTGTGGATAGTTTCTTAACCATAGTAGCAAAGTAGGTGGGAAATGATAGAAAAGCATAGGGGAAAGAGAATGAGATTCACAGAAAATTTATTTTTGCCTACTGTTTCTCAGTTGAATTCTTTTCGTTGGATTATAAAACACACAGTTAATAAATGATATGATCTAGCCTAAATCTATGTTTGACTGAGTTCAAAAGCCAGCTTTTAACCTTTGAACTACGTTCGGTTGGTGGCTGGTCTTCTATTACCATTCAGTTCTTTCTCTCACCAGACCTTTTTTTTGAAAAATTTCCCATACTTAAGCCTCTTAAATTATTTTCTATTCCAGGTGATATTATGTTATTGACCTAGGATACTGATATAGTAAACCCAATGAATCTAAGGATTAATTTCATTTTGACTAACATAATAACATAATCAAAAGATGTGACTTTATAATGGTGAAGACACTGTCTGGTAAGATGCCGATCAATTTATTTATTTATACAACAACTAGGTATTCACTGAGAACCTATTATGTGCCAAATACACTATACTAAGTACTAAGAAAACAATAGTGAGCAAGAAAATGACACAGTTCTTTTATCATGGAGTTTTAAGGGAAACATAATTCTATCAATTTATATAATATTTGGTTGTTAAGAGTGATATAAGAAAGACATTAAGGATATTAACTTAGGCTTAGGTCAAAAGCTGGGTTCTCCCAGAAGCAGTTTTAAAAGACAGAGGTTAATGTATATGGTGTGGTTAGCAACAAGGATTCTTGGAAGCCACAGTAGTAGAAGGAAAATCTGGAAACAGGATTTGGTAGAGGGAGGCTTTGCTTGTGATGTAGGGTCAGAGAAGTTTTTAGGATTGACTTGCAAAAAGCCTTAGGGTTTCTTATGGTCCTTTGGAATTATTTCAAGCTGAGAAGTATGACCAAGTCCTTTCATTCTATCATAGTTAGCCATTGGATTTGGGTACATTCATAAATTGGAAATTTGGAGAACAAAAAAGATACATAAAAATGGGCATTATTTTTTACCAACAGATGAATTAGAAAGAAAGAAAGAGCATAGGATGGTAGCTAGACGACAATGAGAGCCATCATGAGAATTTTATTTTCAGAAGAAGAAGCAGAGGTGTCATTCTGTTGAGAAGAGACTTCATGGAATAATTTGAGGGGAGATACTTTTCTGAGTAGGAGGATGAGGCACCAATCTCTTTCTCCCTTCTCTGCAAACAATCTTCTTTGCAGAAATCTCATCTTGTTCCTCACTTTGGATATAAATAAGTATGACAGTATGACACACACACACACACACACACACACACACACACATACATATATACTTTAAAACTTTCTGTTTTGGAAACTGTATACTCTTACTTTGATCTTTTTAAAAAAGATATTTGCTAAGAGATCTACCCCAGCAAAGCAGGAAGATGGAGATAAAGCATAGGAAACTTGATTCATAGTCTGAGGATGAGTTAAAGAGGGTTGTGAGTTCAGAAGAAAATATATTGGGAACAACCATCTTAGGGTCTAGAATGGTATTTAACAAAACACCAAAAATATAGTTGTTTATTGATCCAGAAGTAGATTTTGATTTTTTTTGCTGTTGTTTTAAGTATTGAAAATATATTTGGAGAAATGAACCCACAGAAAACTTATAACCCCTTAATCTTTGATAAGGGAGCCAAAAACACAGGATGGAAGTAAAACAACCTCTTCAATAAATGGTGCTGGCATGTGCAGAAAATTGAAGTTAGATCGTTATATACCATTCTGCAGCAGAATCAATTCCAAATAGATCAAAGACCTCAATGTAAGACTAGATACCCTGAAGATATTACAGGAAGGCATAGGGGAAACACTAGGGCTCCTTGGCACAGGTCAAAAATTCCTAAGACTGAGAAACACAAATCAAAGAAAGGCTGGATAAATGGGATTGCATCAAACTGAAGAGTTTTTGCATGGCAAAGGACAGAAGTAGTAAGATAAACAGCACACAAAATGGAAAAAAGATCTTTACTAGCTATGCAGCAGACAAGGGCCTCATATCTAAAATATACTTAGAGTTCAAAAAATTAAACCCCCCTCAAAAATCCAAATCCTCAAAGAAGTAACAACCCCATTAATAAGTGGGTTAAAGACTTAAAGAGAGACTTCTCAGAACAAGAAATAAGAATGGCCAATAGACACATGAAGAAATGTTCAACATCTCTGGCCTTAAAAGAAATGCAAATCAAAACCACATTGAGATTCCATCTCATCCCATTTAGAATGGCCATTATGAAGAAAACTAATAATAACAGATGCTGGGGAGATATATCAAAAAGGGAACCCTAGTACCCTGTTGGTGGGAGTGTAAACTGGTTCAACCACTCTGGAAAGCAGTATGGAGGTTCCTCAAAAAGACTATACACAGTTTCCCTATGATCTGGCAATCCCACTCCTGAGTATTTACCCAAATGACCACAAACCAGCTGACACTAAAGCCATAGCACAACCATGTTCACTGCAGCATTATTTATCATAGCTAAGATATGAAACCAAGCCAGATGCCCCTCAGTAGATGAATGGATCAAGACAATGTGGTATATATACACAAAGGAATTCTGTCATCCCATTAGAAAAAATGACATTGCTCCATTCATAGGAAATGGAAAGACCTATAAAAATTATATTAAGTGAAGTAATTCAGATCCAAAGAAATTTAGTTGCATGCTTTCTCTCTCTCTCTCTCTCTCTCTCTCTTTTTGGTCGGTCATGGGGCCTGAACTCTGGGCCTGGCTGCTGTTCTTCAGCTCTTCAGCTCAAGCCTAGCACTCTACCACTTGAGCCACAGCACTACTTTGCCTTTTCTACTTGTGTGGTGCTGAGGAGAAGAAACCAGAGCCTCAGGCATGCAAGGCAAGCACTCTACCACTGAGCCACCTTTCCAGGCCCTCTCCCATTTGTAATAACTAGAATATGTCTAGGATATTCTTAGGAGAAGACCACAATAGCTCAATAGTTATGTTCATATTGACCAGTTAAAATGATGCTTATTGAAATGAACTCCAAGAAATGGTAAGAAGAGTTTTTTTTAATAGTACTGTTTGCAGTTATTTCTTTTTATTTATTTCTTTTTCCCCTTTGGTTTATTTACTGTTTTTTTTATTTCTGTACGCTTTGTCTTGTATATAAGAAAAAGGAAATCTGATTTGGAGAAATGAAACCTAATCACAGAAATTGTGGGACAAAAGGTGAACCAATTCAATAATGGTAGTTATTAGATACTCTGTTGGAAATAAACTTGGAGGGATAGGAAGGGGAAAAAGTGGGAAGAGAAAGCTGTAACACTTTTCAGAATGAAATGTACTCATTATTTGACTTATGTAACCAGAATCCCTCTGTACATCACCTTTAAGTTTTTAAAAAATTGTAAAAGGATAAATATTTGAAATAATTTGAACCAGCAGGAAAAGAGAGGCTCAAGACCTAATAGCTACTGCTGATGGCAAGACATCACAGCATCAGATAGGATGCACTGGATTTCTGCTTATCTAGACATACCTGGAGCTCAATGGTTGGGAAACATAAACATTCTAATGATGGTAATAGTCTAAAGATGATACTGTAACACTTGCATTGCCATGAGTTTTACTATATCTGTGTTGCATTTTGAGTAGTTATTTCTGTTGTGTTTTATTTTAAAACCCAAACCCACTGAAGCAGAAGGCATGTACACATGATATATTCACTTATTCATTTAAAAGGTGCTTTTTCATTATCTAGTGTAGGATTGGCATTAAATTACCAGAAGAGTATGAAGTAGTAGGGACACAAGGAGGATGATTAGTTTTGTGTGACAAAAACAATGAGGTATAAAAGTAACAATTAAATGAAAAGGAATGAGTTCTGGTACAGGCTAACAGAGCAAATGTGAGATAGTTGCCAAAAAGAAACCCACTTTACTTGAGAAGATCTTTCTAAGCAGGTGATATTTAGGCTAAGACCTCAGGCTACAAGAAACCAATTAGAACAAGCTAGAAGCTGATCCCAATAAACAGCATGAATGAGGGTCCCGGGACAGGAAAGAGCTTAATAGGCTCAAGGCCTGACTGATATCAACACTTGCAGAAGGAGGAATCATACTGCAAGAATCTATTGTTGGTTGTATGGCTTTTATTTGCTGTACCATAGTGTCCAAGAACAACAGACACAATGACATAATTCACAATTTTAAATTATTTTTCTGACTTGTGCAAGGAGAACTATGGGATGGAAATAGTAGAAACAGTAATTTTGGGTAAGAACTGAGTTTTTGGTGGGAAGAGAAAGGCATAGATTATAGAATAATTTGGAAGAAAAACAATAACGCAATGCATGTGGGATGTTAGTAGAGAAAATACAAGGCCTGGATGAGTCAGATTTCTAGATAAAATACTTGAATAGAATGTGGCACAATTTTCCGAGAAGAAAAAGACTTGGGAGGAAAAGATTAGAGTACACCTGAGCTACTGAAGATTCAGTTGTGGTCATGAGATGTTTGAGAGGCCTATGAGCCATCAAAGTGTATATTTCAGGAAGGTAATGGATATGAGTATGTTTAAAGATAAAAGCAATGATCTGTGTGCGTCAGAGATAAATTTTGAGTTGATGATACATAAATGATGTATAGCCATAGTAAAAGATGAGTTCATTCAGGCAAGAAAATCACCTGGAAAAGAAAACCAACACATTACAATAAGGGAGACCAACACTTAGAAATTTCAGATGGATGAGATAGAAATCCTGGTGCTGAATTACTTTGGTGTCATGACATGGCTAATCTGGTTTGCTTTCACGATGACACTGTCGAGTACAACAGTGTCAGTCCATAAAGCGTGTCTTGTGGCAATCTTCCAAGAACTTTATTTTTGAATTTGGTTAACATAGTTGATTCTTAGTTACCAACTGAGATCATCCTAAGTTAGAGATTGTTACTATCACCTCCATTTTAGAGTTGCAGAATTCAAAGTCCAGAGACAATAACTAATGGCGGAAATGTTCATGCCCTTCCCTACATGGACATACTGGATCCCAGAGTTTAAGGCGGAGGTGTTAGAAGGTAGAGTGTTCAGAAGTTGATCAGGTCCTATGGGTAGAGCCCTGATAAACTTGATTAGTGTCCTGATAAAGAGACTTAATAGAAACCTTTCCCCTGTTCTATCCTGTTGAGATTCACTGAGAAGTCACAAAATAGAAATCAAGAAGAGAAACTTCATCAGTCTCAGAATATCCTGTTCTTTGATCTTGGGGTCTCTAGATTTCAGAACTGTGAGAAATACATTTCCATTGTTTATAAGCCACTCAGTCTGTAAGTATTTTGTGATAGCAGCCTGAATAGACTAAGACAGTAAATCTCTTGCCCAAGATCACACCTGGAGCCAAACTTCATATCCAAGCAGTTCAATTCTAGAGTATGCTTATAATGATGAAACTAATTAGCCTCTTAAAATGCTCTTAACCTGTTATCTGATAGACTGTCCTCCAGGGCAGAGTTTGTAGTTTCAGGATAACTTCAAGGGCATTCACAACGTACCCACAAATTCATCTTGGCACGCTTTGCATTGAAGAGCCAGATAAAATTCATCCTAAGGAGAAACAGAAGTGATATGTAGAAGTAAGGTTCAGTGATGAAGTCTTCTAGTTGGAGCAGTTCCTTCGATAAGTTTCTGGTCAGTAGCATGAATTCTGATCCTGTGGAAGAGGAAAAGATGGTACAGATGAAGAAATGAGAGAAAGATGGAGATTGAGAGGTAGATAGAGACACACACACAGAGGGATTTCTGTTGCCAACAGAAATGGGTCAGCTTCTTTGCATTCTATGTGCAAACTTGCAACTAAGGGTAACAAAGGAAAGGAGAGAGCCCCGGCCTCCTCATTTTGTTCACACCATGTTTTCTGGCTCGGGAAGGCTCACACAGAGTGGTTGGAGCAGAGGTGAAGATTTTCAGTTCTGTGAAGGTTTTGTGAGATTTAGCAGCTACAGATGGGGAAGAGAGTGGACTTCATCATGGGAGTGTGTGCTTGTATCAGCTTCACTGTACTCTGTGTGAGCTTTTTGTCATTTAGGGGAAGCTTCGTTGCATGAGACAGTTTGGCATACGTCCTGTTGGAAGGGATAAAGCAGAGGAAAATCACAGTAACCACGAGTGTCAGTAAGTTATTTTCTCCCAGCTGTAAATTCACCCTTCCCTATTCATCTCATGATGTTGGAGAGACGCTCTGAAACAATCCTGCAAGCTCCATGTTGTGCTTGGCTAGCAAAAGACACTAAAGGGATCATGTAGAGCTAGCTCCCTCATGTCCCTTTCCTGTAAACTTCCTGTCTTTTGCTGTTTGAGGATGTCCCTGCAGTTGAACCTTTCTACATACCCAGAGTAGCACTTTCTTTTAGAGGCAGTGGAAACGAGCATGAACTTTTCCAATTTTTGAAGAATAAACTCCTTTGTCCTTGCAGAGACACTCATTGGTCACTGTCCTTGCTCAGATGCTTGACTTTCAGGGTCAAGGGGTCCCCTGTACAGTTTATGACTTAGAGACCCTTCCCTTTGATTCTTGGCTGGTGTAGTGACCGTTGTCTCTTGTGGGCCTTAGCTCTATCATAACTTAGTGATTTCCACTGACCTTCTTTACTCAGTCAGCCACTATTTATCTAGTTAATGTGTCTTTGTATTAAATTTCTCCTAGCCAAATAATGGATGTGGTTTTCTTTTCTTTCCTAGACCCTGGTGGGTGCCTTGTGGGGGTGGGTGACAGTACCTGAAACCCTGGGACAGGAAGGTTGGTGCCCAAGGTGACTGTGGATGTAATTTCCCTATTACATAGCCCTCTCTATAACATGGCAGTGTGCATGTCTAAGGCTGTCAGGAAATCTCTCTGGCTTCCATTTAATTCCTCCAAGAAGAGTATATTTCTTCTATGGACTCACCTGGCTAGGTTAGGGCTGCTTAAACTAACTTCTCTTTTGATTAATTTAATGTTGACTCATTTGAGTCAACCTTAATTATATATAATTATATATATATATAATTCTTTCATCTTTGTTAAGTTATAACTCAATCATGAGAATTAAATCGTCTGTATGCACAGAGCCATCTTTATTCAAGAAAAGTAAGTTATACAAGGAGAGTACATTCAGGGGAGTGGAGGCCTACCTTAGAACTCAAGGAAGTCAAGGAGGTCATATTCACATAACACAGTGGGTGACTTAAGCATCCAGACTCCTGATCTGGGCATGGTGTAATTCGCATGTCTCTCATTTGACTATGTAGATTGGAATCCAGTTCAATCCAAATGACATTGTTTTCTCTCTTCCCCAGAGTAGATCATATCTGCTTTGGAATTGAAATGTAGGACCACCTATTGATCAGTTTCCTTGGAAACTGGTACATACTACATCCCATTTCAGCACTAGTTGAGTTTTCCAATGGTATTGCTAAGCAGAGTTGCAAAAACATAAAAATAAAAATAAAGAAAAGTTACAGGATGTCAGAATCTTAGGTGGGGCCAGAGAATCAAGTAATGATTACCACAGCATGCTTTTGTACCGTATGTAAACTCATCCCATAGATTGATTACAAGTTATCATCCAAGAGGATGTATTTCTTCCATACTGATTTCTGGTTTCCTAGCCTATATATTATATATGTAGGAAATACTTGTTAAAGCAAACCAAATTACAGTTTCAAATGCTTATTTATACATGTGTCTGAACCAGCATTTACAATTTGAATTTCCATGGATCTGAGTTCTCCTAGACCTGCTTTTCAATGGTCTATAAACAAGTATAAAAACAGCAAATTCCTTTTGTTCAGCTATTTTATATTTTTTTGAATAAAGTGACCTGAGTACCTTTAGAAATCATGTTCATTTGTGAAGCAGAAAGTGTTCATTATATTTTATTTAGTTCACAAAAGAGACAACTTGCTTTTTGTCATCTGGATGGCGATTTTTTAAAAAAAATTGTCATCACTATCTCTGCAGTAAATTTTCAAAGATATTTCATTCCCAAGATGCATATGAAAAAGATATTTTTAAGAAATCTCCCTCAAACAATTTTTATCCTTAAAGGTAACACCGATTACCTACTTCCTTTATCAGCCTCATTTTCAAGACAAAGATTAGCCATAGTGTATTTCCCCATGGGCATGAGCTCTTCTGGGCGCTAACTGGGAATTGTCAAGAAGGTTTTCTATTGTTGACAATGTAGGACCCTCTGTCCTGCCATTCAAAGAATCAATATGTACATATAGCAGCAGAGAAATTCTAAACATTTGTAAACATTGGTGAGTATCGAATCCAGCAATTTCTAGCTTAATTTGAACATAAACACTTACTTCCCGCTGCCCTCAGCAGTGGCTCTGTGCATCATCTCATGTATCCCAAGAAAATGATGTTTCTGAAATCTTATTTGAGGAAAGCGGATAGCAACCTCAAGATGGTTGATTACAAAGCATGTGCACCTTTGCAGAAGGCACAGTTCTACTAACTTGTACTGGTAAATTGAGGGAAAACATATTGATTGATACTGTATGTCTTATGTGCAAAATGCTTTATAATCTCTATTCATATAAGAGAGAAATTCTAACTACTATTTCAGATATACAGACACCAAAGCTCAAGGAAGTAAAAAAACTCCAAAAGTTCCCAAACACCAAACTCACGTACTAAGCACAATCTGTACTGTTTGCCTTATTGGTATGTGTTTTGTGCTCAGTACCCTAAAAAGTAAAATTGCTATATATATATATATATATATATATATGTGTGTGTGTGTGTGTGTGTGTGTGTGTGTGTGTGTGCATATCCATAACCATATATATATATATATATATATTGTACTTTTTATTTAGAAAATTTAGCTTTTATAAAAGCATTCTGGATAATCCCTCAGAGACAAATTAATAGCCTGTCCACCTCTCCAGGAGCAGTTTTGAATATTGTATGTTGGAAAGACATACCTCCTGCTCACACTTAGTGGCAGTCAGGGACATTGAGGTTCGGAAAGATTAGGTTCCCCTAGTTTTCTGGAATGACATGATCACTTCTAGCTCTTGAAGATAAATGGCTTCTAGGTTTTTCAGCCCCTTTTCATTTAGTTCTGCTCTGTGCTACCTTTTAGATTTGGATTAAAATTGTACCTTCTTCAATTTTCTCTTTAAAGAAAAAGCAATCCTGGAAGCATACATCATCAATAGTTGATAAATACTTTCAAGATTTCATTTCCCCAAGATGTGCTGTATGCAAAACCACTTACAGCAATCATTTTGTTTTGGGGAAAATACCCTTGTAGCTAGCCTATTGAGGATACCAAGATGTGCTGGTATTCTATATTTTGAGAACTGCCTTTTCTGCATTATATTTTAGACTGTTTTCTGGAAAAGAAAAACCTCTTGTGCTAGAACTTGCTGGAGTGATTTTGAATAATAACATTAATAGAAAAGTTGTCGAGATTCAGGGTTTTGTTTCAGTTAGCAGGGAGAATAATATTAATATGTATTAAAATTGCACAGTATGAAAACCAATATGTGGTTACTTCTTCTGTGAGATGATGTATGAAGTGATTCTGGAGCTCAAGTGTGGCTCTTTACTTTTTAACCATCTTGCAAAATATTTAATCAGGTTGGACATTAACACAGCCCAGTGTGATATTCTCCAGTCCTATTTACCATGGAAAATGATAAAGAGTACATTAGTTAAATTATTTGTAGCTAGAAATGCTCCAGATGTTGGCTGGTTACATACTTTGACTACCTCGTTATCTGGTCATTGAATGACCTCTAATCCCTTCAGCTTTGCGAACAGCCAAGCACAAAGGGAATCTATTTCACTGCACTTGGGCCAGGCTTTTCATTGTTCAGGAAAAGTTGCCATGTTTACATTTGTGTATATAATGTTTGTTCTTCTATACATGCAAGCTCTACCATTTTCTGTTACGATTTATTGCTTCTGAAATGAGTTGCTTGGGTAACAGGCTATATGGCTTTCTCTTAGGCTATGAAAAGTATCAGTCATTGGAATTACTTGGGAATCTTTAACAAAATGAAACAAAACATGGTTATTAAGAGAACAGTTAAATAAAAATATCTGTCAGCAAGATGAGGATGTGGTCATTCACCTCACTATTTATTCTTATGGATCACCGTTAACGTGTGGGAAAGGAAAACAGAATGATACAATGAACCCATAGGGCAATGAAGCTGTAATTCAGGCTCCTAAATGACCAGTTCGTTGCTAGAACTGTGTCACACTTAACCAAAATATGAAGCTTTCTACTATTTATTTCCTCTGGAATATTTGAGCATGCATAATAGATATCATATCATTTCATTTGAAAATATTTTAGTATGGATATATAAGACTGATGACACCATTAGCACTAAAAACTTAACCTAAATTTATTTGCACAATCAAATATCCTGTAGATGTTCATACTTCCTTACTTGTCCCATATCTTGCCTGTTGGTTGACTCAAATCAGAATTCAAATGAGGTACATTTATTGAGATCAGTCAGTATCCTTCTTATATCTCTTCCAGTCTATAGATAACTTACAGATTGCTTTTTTTCTACATCTTGCAATATTAAAAAGACACTGGGTCATTTGTATTCTGAATCATTCTAATGCTTAGGAATGACTAGATTTCTGTGATAGCATTTATCACGTTTCTCTGGCCCGTGTATTTCCTGTAAATTGGTAGTTAGAGCTAGAGGCTTGATAGAATTTAGATTGGATCACTTTGGAAAGACTATTTCCTAGGGGTTGAGCCTATTCACCATTATGCCAAACATTGCTGGATGTTTCTTTCTCAGATGTTAACAGCATCTGATGATCAATGACTAGTCCTATGTTTTATTAAGGTTTACAGAATTGTGCTATTTGAATTCAATTATTTCTTCTTTACTTTGCAGTTGAAGTACTTCTGTACTGAAAAGTTCTCTACCATCAGCTATTTTACTACCCCAAAATAGTACAGTATATTCAGCAAAGAAAAACACTCTACCTAATTCTTTCCCTTTGGTTATGAGTTCTTACATAATGAGGCAGTATACCAACTTATTTAATATGCCAACTTATTTAAACCAACTTATTTAAACGTAGTTAATGATGCAATTATGCATCTAAAAATATTTGTCTTTGTTTTTGTTACCAGGTATTGAACTCAAGGACTTTACACATTATAGATTAGTGCTCCTCTAGCTCTGAGTTATATCCTTAGCCCCACACAATATGTTGTTATAATTTCAGATGTTTCCTTTATTTGTGCTTAAACTGTACCAATAGGGGTCAGAGGAGCCTTTTTATTTTGAATCCAAAATGAAAGCCTTTGGACACCATTCTTGTAGCCTTTCTGGTAGCTGCATAATGTGTGTAATATAAACACACAGATGCACAGGTGTATTCGGATCCCTATGTCCCCTTATTTTTGTTTATTACAATTTTAACAGACTTCATTATTATATTTGCATATTTGCATATAAGGTGCCAGATTTATATTTAACTCCTCAGCACCCTCGCCTTTTGCCCATCTGGTCCCTCCCTTCAGTCTCCATTTTACTTAATGTATATATTGTATTTTCCTTCCTTTCTATGATTTGATGATACTAGGATTTGAAATTGTACTTGTGAGGTAGGTATTCTAATACTTGAGCCATGCCTCTAGATCTTTTTGCTTTAATTATTAATTATTTATACCCAACCCAGCATTGACTTTAATGCTTCCAATCTCTGCCTCCTAAGTAGCTAGGATTACAAGTGTGAGCCACAGTTCCCTGATCTATTTCTCTTTCTAATATCTCCTTTGCTTGTCCCCCGTTTTCATTCTATATTGTTAAGAATTCCTCTTTATTTTCATGTCCTGTTTTTTAGCCTTCTTTGAAATACATTTTCCTGATATACAATGATGAACATATCCTCACGTGGTTGTCATTTTTATATTTTTCAGGGACCAACTTATTTGCGTATTTATTAAAATTGAGGGTTCATTTTCGTGTCATTAATTTTTAAGAATTGCTTTGACGTCTTGCATCCATGTTGTTCAATTTTGGGGTAAGTTATTAAGGAGTCATAGGAGCCATAATGTTTCTCATTATTTTAAGATGGCAGTCTCAGAAGTAACAGTGGTATCACTAGAGACATGATTGTGTTGTCATCCAGTAGCAATGAATGCTTTTCCTGTTTAAATTAATCTCACTTACACTGAAATTTATTGACATATGGGCATGATCAATATGTTTGGCCTCCGGAACTATGATGTTATTTTTTATGATTGTGTAAATATATCCTTTCAGGTGCTCAGGTTTCCCCCTCCCCTTTCCTGCTTGTTCATTCCTACCAGAAATCTAAACATTTGCTGGAAATGTCTTGTTTCTCTCCTCGCTCACCTCCACTATCCATATAAACTAATCCTTTCATTTTCACCTTTGGTATCCAAAGGCTCATCCTTTTTATAAAACTGATTTCCTCTTTCACTGTCTTATACTCTCAGAGTTCAGTCATCTAATACTTCACATCTTATACTACACACATTACCTTTTGTGAGTCCTACCGGTAAATTATTTAATGCTCATCACCAGATCTTATCTCAGTGTTTCAAGTTCATTTGGTTGTCTGTGGAGAAATGCATTCTCTGGTTTAGGGGAGATGGTTGGTGGCTGTGGATGCTGTAGTCTGTTTACTTGCTTCAGTAGGTTAATACAACTATCCTTGTTTTATTGAAAAAGATGTTTGCCTGGAGAAGAAACTGGTTCACATTTTTTTTCCCTTAAGTACATTCTGGGGGTTGATGCATTTTGGGAAAACAGAGGCTCTAGATACTTAGAAAAGTTTTAATCCTTTCTTCAAAGTTCAACAATCCTATTAACAATCCTGTGTTTTGGCTATCAGATGTTGATTTTTTACAGTGTATACCATATAATATTTCAATGTGAAATTTCAAGTATGTTTATTTCGTAAACCTCAGGATATTTTTCCCTAAGGGGAGTGCTTAGGATCTTTTTTCTTCCTTTATCTTGATTTTCTATTGGGACTTCTAGGATATCAGGAATAACCTTCTTTACTTATCTTCTAAACTATCTTAATATCAAGAATAGATGAAATGCTTTTCTAAACATCACTTGATTTAAAAACTTTCTTTTTTTCTTCTGCCCTTTCTATATTTCTTTTTTTTAATTTATTTTATTTTTTATTGTGAAAATACCATACAGAGGAGTTGCAATTACACAGGCAAGGTAATGAGTACGTTTCTTATCAAGCATTGTTACCTCCTCCTTTGTTTCCCCTTCCCATCCCTTCCCATCTCTGCCCCTCCCCCCCACTCTCCCTTCTCACCCCCCACTATGTCCCCCTCCCCCGCCAAAATTGTAAAATTCGTTTTTAGACATAATGTCTTGTACATCTCATTGTTGCAATAGGTCCACCTGTATCCCTATTTAAACAATGTGTTTTTTCCCTTCCCCTCCACAAATTATACCAATATCAAAGACAGTGCAAACAGGGGTTATACTGTGAGGGAGGGACATACAAAGCAACAAAGAAATCATCTTATAAACATCTTAGAAACAATCGCAAAAAAAGAAAAAAAACATTTGTGTCCTTTAGGTGGTATCCATGCTGTTCGTTTACTTTGAATGATTCCAAACCTAGTCTTAATTTCTAAAATTAATTTTCATGAAAATTTATGTTCTTTTCTGTTTTGTCCCCTATCTTTCCATTGATCGCATTTTATTTTTATGGTTTCTGAATACATTTTATACTTTTTTTCATAGCTTCTATCATTTCTTATTTTTTTCACATTTTTTAGATGGGGTACTAGCTTGGTAAAAATTTTTGAACATATATTTCTGTAGAAACGTTCTATATTAAGTCCTTAGTGACTTTTAAAAGCAATTTAATATGGGATTTTGCCATGCAAATTTTTGTCTCACTCTAGTTTATAAGAATAGTTTCTCTATATTTTAGACAAGAGGATGATTTAGGATAGATTTCCTAGATTTGGAGGTTTAGTACTACTTGAGTGTTTATATGAATGGATATGATGCTTATTGAAATGAACTCCAAGAAATGGAAACTAGAGGGTTTTTTTGGTACTGTTTGAAATTCTTTTTTTTACTTTGGTTTATTCCCCTTTGTTACTTTTTAAAATCTATTTAATTTAAATAATGTCTTGTATGTAAGTTTATCTGATTTGGGGAGGGAAGGGAGGCACTGAAATGGCAGGACAAAGGCTGAACTAATTCAGTAGACACTATGTCAGAAATGAGCTATATAATTGGGGTATCGGGAGGGGAAACTGGGAGAAAATGAGGGAGAAAGTGACATAGGTCAAAAATAAGTGTACTCAATACATGATTTATGTAACTGTAACCCCTCTGTACATTACCTTTACAATAAGAAAATAGCATTGACAGTTTCTGAGATCTGTTCTTTTGTACCCCTTTCCTATCTTTATCTGGATTTTCTTCTTTTCTCTGGTCTATTTGTACCTCTCTTGCTTCATTGGTATTTCTTTAGGGCAGGGATGCATCCTGAGAGAGAGCATGTACGAACTCATTTTGAAAATGTAATGGTTCCAATGGTACATGTCATGTATAATCTTACAATGGTCCTTGTTCACTGAACATGGCTGTATGATGGCCACAGTATCCACACACAGCTCCTGTAGCTGTTTTTGTGTGTGTCACTCTTCTCAGTGAACATTTGTTGGCACTTTGAGGTTCAAAGCATTTTTGACTGCTTTGCTTTCTCTGTGTGGATAAGTTGTAGGTTTTTTTTTTACTGCTGATTTTCCCATTTCCTTGCTCATATTTTGAAATTGGCCTGTGCTACTTATTTTGGGGTAGCTTGTAGCTATCTGTCCTTAGGATACCCAGTTATTCTGTCAAGTCTAGTTGGGCAGTGAGGCGAGGCTCTGGATATTTTAAAGTTAGGCTGTTAAGAGGCTTGCTGGTTCACATTATACCATGCTAAAATCTGAGGTTTATGGCTGGAAGTCAGCCCTGGTAGTAAAGTCTATGGAATTCCTCAGAAGGACAAAAGTAGAAGTGTGGCTCAAATGGTAGAGTACCAGCCCTTGAGTGAAAATGCCAAGTGAGAGTGTGAGGCCTTGAGTTCAAGTCCCAGGACTGGGGCACACACACACACACACACACACACACACACACACACACACACCATTATCACCACCACCACCACAATAAACCAGAAGCTGTAGTCATTCTAATACTTGACATTTCCTGTTTTACAAGTTTCCTTGATGATTATGAGAACAGAGTCCTTGCTCCATTTCTATCACTTCCTGGCAATGTCACATTTTGGTTATTTTTACAATCTGAACTTCAATTTATCTATCAATTAAAGGAACACAGTAATAACTGAACTCTCTTCCTCATAGAGCTGATAACTATACAAGATACATGCGTGTTCACAGTTTCTAAAAACATACAGTCTGTCATACTAGTGCCTCATTCTTTTTTATTGTGAAAATACTGTACAGAGGGGTTACAATTACATGAGCAAGGTAATGAGTACATTTCTTATCAAGCATTGTTGCCTGCTCCTTTGTTTGCCCTTCCCATCTCTAGGAACACCACAAACTATATCAGTTAACCGGCCTCTGGTCAACATGTCTGTATAGTCATTGTAGGGGTGAGAGGAAATCTAAGCTGGAGTCATATTTTTAGACACTGCACTCTTGGTGCAGAATAGAGAGTCTCAAGGCCTCCCCTTGGGAGTGGGATTGGGTATGAGGGAGTTGACATGAAGCCTGCTGAGTTGTGGTGTATTTAGGTCTGTTTTTCTCTTTTGCTGGCTTACCTATGATCGCCAACAGATGACTGTGTACATGAAAGATTTCTTCAGCAACAATGACAAGAATAATAGTAAAAAAATGTACTTGCTTAGAAACAGACTGGGTTATAGTCAGTCCTTAATTTATACAGACACTATGAGGAAAATTTTATTTCTGGTAGGCCTTTTCTGTTGACCAATACAATTCATTTCAAAACTTCCCTAAGCTACCCTCCAAAATATACTGAGCCACAGTGTTCCCAGACTCCATTATTATCATGACCACCTGAGTGTACTTTGGAGTCTTCCCTAGTGGCAAGGAAAAAATGCAGTGCTAGGAGAAAAGATTTTTTTCTTATTAATAAGAAATACTTGTTTTTTGAACACTTAAGTTTTAATTTTAGATAAATCTACCTTTGTTTCTGTGCTTTACTTTAATACCCTCCTGGCCCTCTTCTCCTGGCCTGTAAGGCTATAACTTTGTTGCATTTTTAGCCAATGGCAAGATAAAGGTTTGGTTCTTCAAAGTGATGGACTGACCTACCATAGACTGAAACTATAGTCTGCTTTCCATGAAACAACTGACCTCTGTCAGCCATGAGAACATTAGTGTAATGAAAACCAGTTTACGGTAGTGAATGACTGATAACACATAACCATTCTGCAGCTATTAATATTTTAGAAGGAGTATGCCTGAATTACTAATGGGGAAATTTTAAAGAGAAAAAAATATCACCTCAGGCCATTCAGGGATGAATCTGCCACAAATGATCCCTGGGTTAGAATCACTGCAAAGCCGACAGCTGTGTTCTGCATATTCTAGAAAGTACCCCAAATGCAAAAGATGCTCCATGGAGCCGAATAACTCAGTGACCTGATTAGAGTGACTCTATTCTTCTTCTTTGCTCTTACTCCTCCTACTTTTTCTCCTCTTCTTTCTCATCTTCCTTCTTTCTTTCTTCCCATTTAAAACTATGTTTCTCCAAAATACTAATTTTATACATGTGTCTTCAAAAAGTGGAGGCAGGTCACTTGTAAATATTGATGTCTAAGCAAGTTAGATCTTCTGTTTATTTTATTATTTAGTTTTTGGTGCTGAGAATGACTCTCACATACTAGGAAAATCCTTGACCACAGAGCTGCATCCCTAGCTCCACGGCAGGTATTTTTCATTAAGAACTTCCTGCAGACCTGCTTAAACTCTCAAGTGTCACATTGTCAGTCATCTAACCCAGCATTCATTCTCTTATTCCTCCTTACTTCACTGAACTCTGATACTATGTGTATTTGGAGGTAATATATCTAGTCAGAAACTTACATTTCCCAACATTCTTTGTGGATAGATGATAGAAATCTATCTAGGTACTGGCCAATGGTATACAAAGTCGCTAATTTTTTAAGGGACGGAATACCTTTTTATGTTTGTTCCTTTTCTTTTCCCTACTTGTTGGGGACTCAGATTTGATAGCTGGAGACACAGAAACCATCCTGTTGAAGCATAAAGATAAGAGCCAATGGTCTTTGATAGCTGCTTGAAAGTATAATATCAACTCTTTTGTCTGAAAGTATAATATCAACTCTTTTGTTAGAGGAGGGTCTTCTTATTTCCCTATGTGCAAGTATCAACTCTTTTTGTGTGTGTGGAGATTTTTTTTCAATTTCCCATTGTGCAAGTATTAGTCTCCAGTGTTCTATTTCTTTCTATCTTTCCTGTTCTTTTACTTCCATGGTCAAGGAGAGGAGTGTGGTGATCTTGACTGGAGCTATAAAGACAATTTTTTAATTTAAATGTTATTGTCAAGGAGATATAGAGAGGGGTTACAGTTACATACGTAAGGTAATAAGTACATTTCTTTTTGAAAAATGTTATTCAAAAAGAAGTTGTAAAGTTCATTTCTAACACATTGTCTAGTGAGTATCACTGATTCTGTGATTCCTCTTACCCTCCCCAAGTCAGATAAACTTATACATAAAAGATAAATAAGAAATAGTGACAGCAAGGGATAAACCAAAGGGGGAAAAAGAAGTAAAAAGAAAGGGCTGCAACAATACAATTTTAAAAAGAAAAAAAAAACCCTCTTGGTTAGGAATGTGGCTTAGTGATAGAATGCTTGCCTATCATGCATGAAGCCCTGAGTTTGATTCTGTAGTGGTACTTAAACAGAAAAAGCTGGAAGTGGCACTGTGGCTCAAGTAGTAAAGTGCTAGCCTTGAGCAAAAGAAGCTCAGGGACAGTGCCCAGTTCTTACATTCAAGCCCTAGGACTGGAAAACCAACCAAAACAACAACAACAGAAAACCTCTTGTTACCATTTCTTGGAGTTCCTTTCAATAAGCATTATTTTATATGGTCATATGCACATAGCTATTGAGCCATTGTAATCCTCTGCTAAGCATATCCTAGACACATTCTAAGTTATTACATGAGGGAAACCATGTAGCCTATGTTTCTTTGGGTCTGAATTACTTTGCTTAATACTAAACATAGACAATCCCTATAACCCAGCAATCCCCCTTCTGGGTATTTCCACAAATGATCACAAACAAGGCCACAGTAAAGCTACCAGCACAACCATGTTCATTACAGTATTATTCATCATAGCTAAGAAGTGGAATCAACCCAGATGCCTCTTGGTAGATGAATGGATAAAAAAAAAAAGGTGGTACATGAACACAATGTAATTCTATGCTTCCATCAGAAAGAATGATATTGCCCCATTCATAAGGAAATGGAAAAACTTGTAAAGACAAGCTTCTCTGTTGGTTCTAGGAGGGGATCCCAACTACTCATATATCCTTGACTGAAGACCAAAAATGAGGGAAGAGGTAACACTGTTGAAAAAGAAATGTACTCATTACTTGACTTATGCAACTGCAACCCCTCTGTATATCACCTTTACAATAAAATTAAAATTAAAAAAGACAATCTTGAATTCCCCTGCACAGGGAAGTGAGCAGATAAGATAGTATACAGGGAAAGCTAAGAAAAATAAGTCTTTTTAAAACTTGCATAAGCTGATTAGTAAACTGAGCCATTTGGGCTGAAAGAACAGTTCAGGTATCTGTTTCTCTTCTAATTTATTGTCCAGTTAGAAACCCTGGGTGATTTAATACCAAGCATCCACTATGCCATGCAGAACAGTAGTCTCCCTATCACTTGGAACTTGTTTGAAATGCAGCATCTTTGGAATTCAGCCCAGATCTTCTGAAGTCAAACTGGAATTTTTTTTATCAAGATCCTCAAATGATTCATCCTATAGGATCATGGTCCATGTGGAGAGGATGATACAGATTCATAATATTTGAAATGTCTGGTGTTTCCTACGTACAGTAAAGAAGTTATATACCAGAGTGATTATACTGCTTTCAAAATTCATTTTCATTAGAAAGCAAAGAAGACTGAAAATACATTACATTTCTAATGAGTTTAATATATAATTCTTCACTGAATGATTACAGGACTGATAGTTCTTTTAATTATCCATTACAGATGTTTCTTTTAGTGGTTCTGAAGTTTTAAGTGTGAATGAAAGAATTACCTGGGGAGCTTGCTTAACTGACTCTGATTGGATCTGTTTGAGGTAAAGACTTAGAATCTTAATTTTAATTACATAGCTCAGGTAATTTTATGCTGCCTGATACACAAAACACACATGTATCAGAGCTAGGTGCCCTGCCTCCACCTATTGCTCATTCTCCTGAAGAATACCTTCAAAACTGATGTATAAAGCCTATTGACTTGCTGTAAGGAGTATGTTCATCACATCGACATCACTGTCATCTCAAGGGAACTTTGAGATGTAGACAGTGTCATCATGGAGTCACTGAGTCCAAAACGTGCACACTAACAAGATCTGAGGATGGAAGAGTTCATAACACAGTAAGGTCTGAGAAGTTCCTATCTCTTGGAAATTAATTAGCCTCCCTACTAAGGGTTCTCAATCATCTGTAGAGTGTCTCCAAATCTCTAAGCAACTCTGAGAAATGACAACGATCCACTTCAGACTCACTGGCCCTGCAGCAATACAGGGGCAGAAAACAGGATCCACAAGTGACTCTGATACATACCTCTAGTTTAAAGCATTTGCTCTGTAGGGCTTACCTGGCACCAGAGAACTTTTAGAATGACAAAAAATCATAGCAGATCACTCTCAAGTCTCAGCTTTGCTTTTGTGGTATGACAGCCTAAAATTCAGAGCAGACATTTTTATTGCCGCATATTGCCTTTGTTCTTTGCAGTTTCCTTGTCCTAGTTGTCACGCGGAAGAGAACTCAAAGGACTCAGCCAGTTTTCATCTCTGTCCTGTGTCCTCGGGGGAAGGCTGATTTATTCCCAGGTTCTCTTGCCTTTTTAATTTTTTTTTAAGTTGAAGGCTGTGCTAGCGTAGGTCAGACAATTCATAATTCACTCTGAGACTGGAGAAAGGACGCCGAGGTCCTCATTTTCTTCAGAACTTGAGTGGTAGTTTGTTAAAACTTTGGAACTGTCAGCCCTCCCTGAAACCGTGGTCTCCACAAAGAGAAGGGAATAATGACGCTTTATTAAAGGACAATGTAGGCATGGATTCTCAACTGTTTCATTTAATGGGTCTTTGAGTAACCTTTGGGATAGTCTGATGTCACTTTCAACACAGCCCTGTGTGATGTCGTACCTTACCGGAAGCGTCTTACTTTCTAACTGAGAGGGGCTATGAATTAGGATTCTTAGTTAGAGAAGACATTATAGAAATATCAACCTATTCCTCATTTTCTGGGTGCTCTATGGACAAATTGTCAGTTGCAACTTTTTCTGAATCCAAGAAGAAAGGGCATGACTCACTATTTGAGGAGTTCCGGGTGGTGGCAGATTTTATGGGAATTTCTGTAGCTGGCTTTATGAATGTTGTATCAGCAAACTAGCAGTAACTCAAAGAGAAGCATTCCTTCTGACAAATCTAAAACATAAATATATAAGACCAGTCATAACTTACGGGCTGAAGTTTTCCTTTGCTGCTTGAATTCAGTGCCTTGACAAATGATTCTTCCTTTCTGCGGGCAAAATGCTGTCCCATTCTTCTCCCAGTCCAGGAGGTTTTGAAATGGGACCATACTTAACTGAAATTACTACTGTTGATGGCAGAACGTTTCTGGACAGAGAAAGCAATCCACCTAAAATCCTCACTTTCTCGACTCCATTTTGCTTCTCACATTTTTCTTTTCAAAAACCCCACTTCTGCTCATAGTTTAGAAAAGCATTTGTTTTAAGCTGGAGAGTCTTACAAGATAATACACCCTATAAATCTTTCCTGTCCAAGGAAGGCAACCTACTGATCAATGATTGAATATTTATTATTCTCTGGACCATCTTGCTACTAAAGGAAACTGGAACTATCTACGAAAAGAAGAAATCTCTCAGCAGACTGTGCTTTGCATTAAGAGCTCTAACAAAGATAAAAATTGTGGCTGACAAGTTGGCAAATAATTAACTTTCCTTGTTATATAGTAAGTGAAAGAATATGCAAAGTAGAACATAGTCAGCGGAGCAGTTCTCTGCCACATTAAGTTCATCAGTGTGTGAGCACTAGCCTCAAACAGAACTTCTGTGTATGGCTGCTTACAATGAGGAGAGTTCAGAGAAGGAGCAAGCATGAAGATCCTAACTTTACAACTAACACTAGGGATGGAAGCCCCTCCTTCCTGAAGGATCAGATCAGGTTTCCCAGGGGTAAGTCTCAGACATGTTTTCAAATAGGAAGTGGTACCTCATGAGGGGGTCACCTCGATTTTCTAAAGTGACTCGGCAAATGATATCTGTTGATCATGTTGTTTCAATCTTTTGGGCTATGATTATATCATCTTTTAGTAATTTTTCTCAAGAGGTGGACTGATTTGGTGCAAAACTGTGTGTCAGCTCATTGCTGCTGTACATCTTTTATGGCCACTTTGGGGAGAGATTTTTAAAACATTTTTTAAAATGTTAGGAGAATTTTTCTGTATTTCAATTTAGGATCAGACAAATCTTTATATAATATATATACCCAAGACTAAAACCTTTATGGACTAAAAAAAACAAACACAAATTATGCCTCTGGGGCATGTAAATTTCGATGGTTGAGGTTAACTAGTTGTTTCCATTTTGTGACAGTGAAAGTTTGGAGCAGCTGATGAGCCGTTTTCCTACCCATGCTTCTTTTCTTTTCTTGCCCCTAATCTATTTTTTTAAATTTGCATTTCTGTTTTTTTTTAAAATTGTGAAAATACTGTACAGAGGGGTTACAATTACATGAGCAAAGTAATTTCTTATCAAGCATTGTTGCCTTCTCTTTTGTTTCTCCTTCCCATCCCTTCCCATCTCCTCTCCACCTTCCCCCCCCCCAGCCAAAGTTCTAAAGGTTGTTTTTCCACATAACGTCTTGTACATCTCATTGTTGCAATGGGTTCACCTGTATCCCTATTTAAACAATTTGTTTTTTTCCTTCCTCTTCACAAATTATAGCAACATCAAATCCAATGAAAGCAGGGGTTATACCGTGGGGTAGGGACATTCAAAGCAACAAAGAAATCATCTTATAAATATGTTAGAAACAATGGCAAGAAAGAAAAAAACATTTGGATCCTTATCTTGGGGTTCATTTCCCTAACATCAACTTATCTGACCTTTCTGCTTGTCTCAGACATATACTAGTTATTGCTAATAAGGGAAACCATGGGACCTATGTTTCTTTGGGCCTGGCTTACTTCACTTAATATAATTTTTTCCGAGTCTTTCCATTTCCTAACAAATGTGGCAATGTCATTCTTTCTGATGGAGGCATAGAATTCCATTGTGTATATAGACCACATTTTCTTGATCCATTCATCTACTGAGGGGCATCTGGGTTGCTTCCATATCTTAGCTATGGTAAATAATGCTGCACTAAACATGGTTGTGCTGGTAGCTTTAGTATGGTCTTGTTTGTGATCATTTGGGTAAATGCCCAAAAGTGGGATTGCTGGGTCATAGGGGAGCTCTATGTGGAGTAGCGTAGCTTATGAAATACTATGCAACAGATTTAGAAAAAGAATTCTCAGATTTCTCCTCTCAGAATGCCAGGCTGGTTTGTCAGTCTAGGGCATATACTCATAAATTTCCTAGGGCCATCTTGGAAAACTCTTTATCCATTGCTCATTGCATCATGGCAACTGTCAGCTGATCCATTTGAATAATTCTTCTTTTGTGTAACAAAATTCCTAAACATAAACAAGACTAAAATTATGATTTCTATTTATGACCTTTATTTTTTCAGCCTTATTTAGAGATATCAACCTTTTCTGGTTGGGTCATCTAAAGTGATTAGAAATGTTCAGAAGGAGGGTAGAAGCAGTAAGAACCAGACACAACTGGAATTTGATAAATTGCTTAACCATGCTTAAGAGCTAGAGGAAGCATGGCTGGCACACAGAAGCGAGCTCCTATTTTGGTCAGCCTATCATTCCTAGTGCTGAACAAGCCCCCGGCATATGGCTTCTTGCAAAGATGTGTTGATCACTGACTACTCCGAGGATCTCACATAACTGAGACACAAGAGTGAAAGCACAGAGGGGAGGAACTCAATGAATGTCAGTTACTTCCTTCTTCTCTGCCAATGTGTAGCCAGTGGAAGCCATCACCTTTTGCAAATGTGCATCTGCCATATGGCGCCTGTGCTCAAAAATGTCAAGGATCAATTCTTCTCAGAGCTAGGGCTCCAAGGACATGAAGTCCACCAGGAATAGTACATGAAATCACTTGGCCAGATTTTCTTTCCTTTCATGTTTTCTATTTATATGAAACTTTGTTTTTCTTAGATCAACCTTCTTTTGTAATGACAGTTTCTGGGAGGGGAGAATGCTAATCAACTCACAGATATAGAAATATGAAAAATAAGAACCAGCTATATCTATAGCTGATTCGTTTGACTTTTCTTTCTCCAATTTTCATCATTTTTTCTTTTTCTATTCTTTCCTAATTTGGTGCTGACAGTATTACAAACTTGCAAACTGAGATTGATCAAATGCAATATAAGGTGATTTTTTTTATTGCTTTGTATGTCCCTCTCCCATTATATAACCTCTGTTTTCACTGTATTTGATGTTGGTATAATTTGGGGAGAGGAAGGGAAAAAATCAAATTGTTTAAATAGGGATACAGGTAGACCCATTGCAACAATGAGATGTACAAGACTCTATGTTGAAAAATGAACTTTACAACTTTGGTGGGGGGTTGGGGGGAGGGAAGTTGTGGAGATGGGGGGGCAGAGATGGTAGGGGAAAAAAAAGAGGAGGCAACAATGCTTGATAAGAAATGTACTCATTACCTTGCTCATGTAATTGTAACCCCTGTGTATGGTTTTTCACAATAAAAAACTTATTAAAATTAAAAAAAGAAAGAGAATCAAATAATAGCAATGGTTCTTTTTCTAAACAATATGATCTTTGAAAGTAAGGTCTCTGTTCTGTTTCTCATTATATCTCTTATATCTTAGCATGAAATACTCATTCAATAGATAGTTGTTAAATATTGCATCTTGGTTCACAGATAAACACTAACACATTATTTTCTCCAACTCCTTAATGGAAGTGTAAAATTATCTTTGTGTTTGACAAATGAAGCACTTGAATTTCAAGAATATAAGAGATTACTCCAGGGCACCTTGATGGGCCTAAAAATGGAATTGTCTGCTTCTTCTTACTTTTCTATTTTTAAACCAGCCTTTGCTGGTATCTTTACTGAATTTGTATATTTCTTACATGCTACTTTGTCTACAGTGATGGGAAAATGCCTGTTCTCACATCCCAATAAAACAGAGACGCGGCCAAACTGGTTTAAGGAGTTTAAGGAGTCTGGACTTCATCTTTTAGGCTGTTTTTAAAGCTTTGCTCCATGGAACCCCATACAGACTATGCCAACTATGAAAAAATCTGAAATTCCCACTACTATTTCAATCAAGGAAGTTCTATGGTTTTTCTTTTTCCTTGGCTTTGTAGAAAACCTTTTCATGAAGAAAGACATGTCTGGCTAAAATATATTTGAGAACTATTGCTCTAGGGAGTGCTATCATCATTTCATTCATTATCCAAACATCATCTTTTGTTGAGCCCTTAAAGTAAACTTGGTTTCCTTTTTCCTGTATCTGAATAGCTTCTCTTAATAAATTGGGGTAGGTGGTTTTTAATCTTGTATCTGCATACATAAATTACTAAATGCTATGAGTTATAAAGAGAACAAAATATTGGGATTAAAAGTTTCAGTTAGTTGGATTAAGAAAAATATATTATGCTTTAAAAATCTCTCTATTTTTGAGAATATATATGGTTGTGGGGAATTTGCAAATGTTCTTACACATGTCTTCTTATATTTTGGGGGCTAGCTTAATGATGCATGCAATTTCTGAGGATGAATAAAAAATTGCAGAAGCTTGATCAGTAATTGTGCATTGAATTTACTTGGAATTTACCTGGGGATGAATGTTGATAGTCCTAATGACTTTTTGGAAAGCTTTACGAAAGCATTTGAAGAATCTTTTTAGTCCCTTATCACTTTGTGCTAGTGTTTTTAAAATGCGAGGCTTTGCCCAGATGAGAACAATACGTACTTTTTTGGATTTGTATGGTACTTTATGGGTTACCAAGTGTTTTTTTGTGGTTTCCTCTTCTAAGAGAAATTAAGGCTCTTTAAGGTTCCAAAATTCATTCAAATTTTATGCATTCCTTTGAACATGCCTTAAAAGGTTTTAAGACTTGGAATGGAAATATTGAGCAGTTTTAGTTTCATAGTGATTTGATGATCTAATACCTTTTCTGTTCTAGAGGAGACCTGAAATATGGCTCTAGACTTTATTAATTAATAATGGGCTGGTAATATTTAGAATATATATAGAAATATCCAAATCATAGCTTTCATAAGAACTCATGGACAACCAAAACTTAACTGGATAAAGAATAGACAATGTTTGCACAAACTTCCATATATTTTCCAGTTTCTCTTTTCTTTGAATAATTTCACAAGACTAGGAAAATGAGTGGAAATGCAGAAATCTGCCATCAGAGTATTATTACCACAAGGAATCCAGAGTTTCACTTATTGGAGAAAAAACGATAAAATAGAAGCTAAAATCAGAAGATAAGCTAAATAGTAACTCAACATTTCTTTTATGCATCAACTTTATTTTGAGACTATTAATTAAAGTGATTCCCAGAAGAGCTGAAATAATTTTTTGGGGGGTCCAGTCGTGGGGCCTGAACTCTGGGCCTGGGTGCTGTCCCTCAGCTCTTCAGCTCAAGGCCAGCGCTCTACCATTCGAGCCACAGAGCCACTTTCGGCTTTTTTTTCTTTTTGCTTATGTGGTGCTGAGGAATCAAACCCAGGGCCTCAGGCATGCAAGGCAAGCACTCTACCACTGAGCCACCTTCCCAGCCCAAGCTGAAATAATTTAATATGGGTTTTTAAAAAAAATAAAGATAGAAACCAGCTGAGCATCAGTGGTCCATGCCCATAATCCTAGCTACTCAGTGGGCTGAGAATAGGAGGATAGCAATTCCAGGCTAGCCCATGCATAACAATTTGAGACTTCTTTTCAAACTCACTGCTGGGCACATTGACACGGGCCTGTAATCCCGTACTACATGAAAGGCCGAGTGAGACTGGATGGGTTGCAGCTGCTGGTCAGTCCACCCTAAAAGTCTATGAGATGCCATCTCAATGGAGGGAAGCTGGACAAGTTGGCATCCCAGCAAGAAAGAAGGCCTAAAGAGGTGGATTGAGATCCAAGTGCATGCCCCATCAGAGGCTGGTCATCTCAAAAACAATCAGTGAAGAAGAAAAAAATGGACTGAGAAATAACTCAGCAATAGAGCACCTGCCCAGCAAGTCTAAGGCCTTGAGTTTAAACCATCATGTAGCCGAAGGAGCAAAAGAAAAAAAAAAAGAAACTATAGAGAAATTGGTTTATTTGTAGGGGAAGTGTGGTAGGTGACTGTTGAGGAGGGATTCCAATCACTAACAGGATGCTGACTACTAATCAGACTCCCTCCAGTAATGGTAGGACATATTCAGATTTTCATGCCTTCATATCACAGAGGAAGAAATGAATGAGAAAGCATTTATCAAATATTTCTGCAGATGGAACAGAGTCTCTGTATCTACAAGGATTTAAGTAACACCATATACAGTTCTATGTGGAGTTTGGATGGTATGAGGTGAATTTTGTAGCAGTATTTGTACCTCTTGTATTTCTACTCAGAAATTTACATAAGGACGGTACTTCTTTTCTAGGGGATTCAAATTTGCTCAATCTATTCTTATGTACTAGAGTGTTTTTTTATATGTCATCTTGAAGAAAAAGTCTCCCGTATGGAATCTGTAATGAAGAGCAAACTGAATCTCACATTAGAAGCTCACAGCTGACTAAGACAGAAGACAGACTATGAAAAAGTACATACTGGATCCAATCTAGTAAAACCAACAGCCAACAGATGACCTAAGAAAGTATATGTGTGAGGACATGGGACTTGCTTCATCCTCAAGTATAACTCTCAGACAGATATGTGACAGAAAATAGAAAGGGAAATCAATTTAATTTGAAGAGACTCCCCCTCTATCACTCAATCTCAAGAGCATACACCTCATAGTGAGATGGAAAACTTCCTCTTTTGTTTTCTCTTCTGGATTAGTTTGACTCATACAGGTTTGAACAATTCAACTCAAGGAGAGGAAATCTGGTACTTAAAGAATGAGTTTACTGCCAGGCTCCAGTGGCTTACACCTGCAATACAAGCTACTTATGAGTTGCTTGTATTGTAAAAGCAGGACAGCCAAAGGAGTGTTTGAGGACACCTAAAGCAGAAAGGTATGGGAGACCCTAGAGAAAAACAAAGACATAATTGAAACAATTTTGTACAGCTACTTAAAGATAATGCATAGGACTATAACAATGCTATAGTATAAATTAAATTTAAAAGGCTGGGATCCTGAGTTCATACCCAGCACTGTCAAAAAATGCTGACTCTATGTAGGATTCACTTTTTGCTCTAATAGTCAATTCTAGTTAGTGAGTTCTAATCATATATGGTTGTGACTTTAATCAGTTTGATGATTTACTCTAGCCTGAGAAGGTTTGTAACAATGTGTAAAGGAAGGTGGAAAAACAGGAAAGGTAACAAATGTTTGGATTAAGGGAGTGTTCTGCTAAACATGGGCAGTCTGACTCCAGCAGGAAGTGATGTCAAGACTCTGGTATCACTCAGGAACAGTATGAGCAGGTACTTCTGTGAGTGTGGACCCAGGACTATGTTGCTTCTTTAATTCACTCTACTGGGAGTCAGATAGACTTACCCTGACTAACTCTATTGGCTGAACCAATGATAATATCCCTGTGGAAAGGTGATACTCTTGGAACTTGTGGTGGAATTATCTCCATCTTGGTAATTGTAGGAAGCAAATGAAGAATCTATGATTTTAATCATTCACTTTTACCAAATAATACTCCAAAGACAGAAGCGAATTATACTTTTTGACAATATGAGTATGTGTGGCCCAAAGGAAATATCTTGTTTTCCCATCCCAGAGTTCTGGTGAAAAAAAATACAGAATGATTGATTAAGATACATGTTTCGGTAATGTTATTTTTCTGGTGAAATGAAAAATGATCATATATGGAAATATAGAAGTCACATTAGTCAATATTTGCTAATCCTAAAGTTTCTACTCGGTCACATTTTATATAGGACTTCAAATACTTTTTATCCAGTAATTCTTAAAGTGTACAGTTTATTAAATGATGAAAATGACCCAGTTTTGATTATTTCCTTTTTTGATAACTGCTAGAAATCACACAGTGTGTACCAAGAAATCAATAACTATGCAGCATATAAAATATTAGAAGTAAAAGTCTTATTTTTAAAAAATTGTTTCTAACCTGTAAATCATAGCCATAGCCCAAAATATTTCATAAATGCAGGAGCAACAAGCTATCACTATAAGTATTTAGTGGTTGACTTATCTTAGAATAAGTAGTGCATTATATTGTATATTCTATTTTGATTTATACAGCTCCAAAGTTGTTCAATAATGGGAATGTTGACCAATTTTGTAAATTATATATGAAGATCACCAAAACTTAGTTTTGGTATATATTTTCCACAGCCAGTTATTTTCTCAAACATGTTTTGAACTGTAATGATAACATTTCTTACTTGATTTTCTAAGGCTATTTGAGATTATTTGGGTAATAGTTCTAGAAAATTGGTATTAATCTTTTTGTAAAATTTTTTACTTTTATCATTTTTTCCTATAGGTAACAGAAGATCATAATTCACTTTGTTAAACTGTTTTCTGCCCCAATTCCAATGACAAAAAGAGTATGGTTGTATATAAAGTTGTGATGGCTCTATTAAGGGAATGTAGCACACTCAGAAGTAAGGATAAATAAAAATTGAAAAAAGTGTACAGCTATAGCAATAAAAATATACTAAAATGTTGGCAGTTAAAATGGAAAAATATAGATAGTAAAACTCATTAATTAAATCCATTACAAGAAAGAACATACCATACATATTTAAAATGATGGGGAGAAGAATATTTATTGTTATTAGTACATTACCATCATATATTATTTAGTGAAAAGACAGATTGTAAAACAATACAGTGTACAAACACATTCTGATATATGTAGATATATAACAAGAGGACTATTGAGGAATGAAATTGTTAATAGCGGGTCTTTTTTCCTAATTTTTTGGTATTATTTTGGCATTCCTCTAGCCAGTCTGAGCTTTTAAGACTAAGATAACATTTAAATTTTGTTTTAGTAACTTAGAAGAGAGTGTTTGTCTTTGTTTTAAGGTAATCTGATCTCATTATAAAAAGTATAGAATCATATATATTAAAATACTTTTTTCTTATTTAAATTTTTCTGAGTTGTTACTTTCAAAACTTCCTTGGGTTTTCTTCAATAAATCTTGGGTGAGTTTTAAATAGATTCTTAAAAATGTATTTAATGGATGCATGAAAACTGAATCAGTTCAGTTTCAAAAAAACATATTAGAGCTTTTCCCTCTTCATAACTTATATATTTTTGTAAATTATTCTTGAATTAATTATTTGAATGTATACCATTCCTGAAACATAATTTTATGTGAGATAGATTCCTAGAAGTCAAATTGTTTGGACAAAAGGGTTTTAAATACAGTTTTTGAGATATGAACAAAATAATTGTAACATTAGATATTCTATAGGAAGAGAATTGTTAGAAACATTTGAAAAACTTCACTAATTATGCTCTTATTCTTTGTTGAAAAGAATATAAATTGGTACAATGATTTTTTTTAATTATAGAAATAGAGCTGATCTTTACCCTGTACACCCTTGGTTTCTTCAAAAGCATGATGGCTTTAATGTCGAACTTACTCAGGAGTCCTTTTCCTAAGTACAGAGCAAATACGTTTCCTTCACTTGCACAGCCATACCTCCTCAAAGCTTTCTTAATCCAACTCTGCAAGAATGCTCCATGGTGTATGCATTCTTCAAAACCACGCTAGAATGCAATGTACCCTATTATGTGCTTGGTGCTGGGTAGTAGCCTTACCATCGCTGGAACAACCTTTCCTTTTTCCTTCAAATGGGAAGTCTTGATTTCAAGTTGTGCTTCAGGTTCTGTTTTGCTGCACATCTTTCTCATTTGTACTGGATCTCAGTAGTGGAGACATTGTTCTCATGGCTAGGGGTGGGAAGGCAAGAAGGAAAGCCACACTCAAGTGCACATATGATCCTGCTAACTTCATATTTGTTGACATTCCCTTAGTCAAAGCAAGAAGCAGGGCCAAGCATGGTCAGTAGGGAGGGGGAATTACCCCATCTACTTTGGTGAAAGATAGCACCAAGTCACACAAACAAGAACACAGGATGTGCGTGTCTACACCACACGTATTCACCAATAACTTAAGTGGCAGATTGCAGTATGTCATGCTATAGAGAAGCAAAATGGTTAAAAATCATTTGTGGGTCTCCACATATAAATTAAGAGTCATGTTGGTCACAAACAAGAATATTTGCATTGTTGAGATGGTTATAATGATTTATCATGCAAAATTCTCATTTGTCAGTGGTCAAAATAGCAAAGGTAACAAATCCCGGATATATAATATTGATATCTATATCATATATATAGCATATATAAGCATTATGTATAAGCACAAGCATATCTAGAGATAGATAAAAGCATCTATAGATAGATCCATATATCTATATAAATATAGATTCTGAGATAGATATAGATAGATATCTATAGACTATAGATCTATCTGTGGACCTATAGATATCTATATATAGAGAAATAAAGCTATACATATATATGTATATACTGATAGATCTATATATCTAGATAGATATATATTTAGATATCTAGATTTCTATATTTCTTAATTTCTTTCTCATCTATTCTTTGCAGATTTACTCCCAAAGCCCCTCTGAGCATAATTATTTTGAGTACACCAAAGAATTAAATGATTTGGGTAGAGTTCAATTGTCAGGATCTTTACCAGTGCATAAAAGCACCACCAAATAATTTCAGTCAGGTGAATTTCCCATTTATCTTTTCCAAGGTCACAGACTTAGTATGGTAAAACAGTTTGGAATGCCTGTGTTCTGTCTCCTAACTCTGCCAACGTCCTCTTTTACAATCATGGCCAAGACCTGATCTAATGTTTCCCAAAGCCACCTCCATAACTGCATTAGAAAGAAATTAGCCTAAAGGTGTAATCAGGTTAAGTACTGACCTTCTGGAGAAAGGAGCTTGTTCGGACAGGCAGGCCCACATGGCTTGGGGAGTTCAGGCACCAGCCACATTTTCTGTGAGAATAACAATGAATAAATATTTACCCCAAATTTGGCCTGGACCATTGCTTGACTGCTTCATTGACTTTCTCATTATCTTGCCACATTTTCATCTCTACTTATTTAATTTAGGAAACGTCAGGATTCAGAAACCTCAGCTGTAATTCCTCACTGGGGCAAATGGTTGCTCCATGTAGATTTCTTTATTACTTTTGGTCTATTCTAGCTAAGACTGCAGATTAGGCAAAGTTCATTTATCCATCCATAGAGCAAGTGACTGGATTTGTGAAATGACGCAGATCATAAAAGATCAGAGGTGGCTGTTTCTATTTAAATTGCCTTCGCAAGACATTAATTTGGAACAGCATAACTCAGCGTAACTCTTATAGCTGGAAAGAAATTTTTCATTGGTAAATTTTCTTGGGACTTCATTCTTTATTTTTTAGAACGAAACTTAGACTCTGGACTAAAGAATAGAAAAATGATCTTTCGATGTCAGTCCCACTATAGCATCTTACATAAGCAGTCATTCTCATCTCCAGATCAAACCTAACTTTTCCTCGTGTTTTGAATAAAGATCATTCTACTGGCAGCCAATTTGTTCTTTGTTTCACTTTATAATCTCTCTACTTTTGAAACTAGAGGAAATATAAAGGTCATTCTTTACACCAGTATTCATTATTGGATAGGAATAGAGATAAAAGTAAGGTTTTTTTTTTGGTGCCACTCCTGGGGGCTTGAACTCAGGACCTGACCACTATCTCTGAGCTTTAGTACTCAAAACTAGCCATTGCCACTTGAGCCACACCTTCATTTACAGCTTTTTTTTTTTTAGTAATTTAGATAAAAATCTCATGGACTTTTCTGCCGTGGCTATACTTTCAATTGCGATTCTCTGACCTCAGCCTCCTGAGCAGCTATGATTAAAGATGTGAGCCACAGGCACCCAGCATAAAAATCATTTTTGATTTTATTAATGAAAGAACATTGTTAAGTAACTGGAAATGCTAAGAAGCTGAACAGCTGGTTGGTTCCCTAAAACTTTTCCAAAAACGAAACAAAATGAAAAATTATTTTTTCAATTAGGTTAATTTTCTTCATAGAATCATTTCATAATTTCAAGAATTAGAAATAAAGTTATTAAAGTTCATTTTCATGTTAATTGCACATATTGTTCAGATGAAATCTAAAGTAACAGTGGTTCAAGATGTACCTAACTCTAAATAACCTCCTATATGGAAAGGGACAAAAAGAACCTTATAAAAATAACTGATTTCTGTTTCTGAACTTGAACAAGAATAAAGAAAAAATCTTGCCCTTAAAAGCAATTCTTATCCTTATGGAGAAAAAGAAATCTAATTAAGAGATCATTCTCAAATCCAGAGACCCTCAGACATGCATTTGGCTGTTAAAAATGCATTTTTTGTTTCTAAGTGGTTTTAAAAGCCCTATATAAGATGCATGGATTCATCCTTAGAAATGGCTGTGTGTTCAAGAAAATTAGAAGCATACATCACCCATAATAGATCGGGAAACTTTCTTTCTTGAAGGGAACAAAAGCTGCTCGGCAGGAAGTAGACACTTGAAAACAGCAATTTTGAGCTTAGAGGCATAGGCTGAGGCTTTTAAGGGGGGTACTTCCACACTAGGTGTGCTGTTAATCCTTTATTAGGCCATGGAAATGCATTGCATTGGAGAAGCAATTTCCCCTGTTAAGCAAACGTTTTTTCCCCCTCTTTGCATCTGTGAAATAGACAATTGTTTCTATGAAAATATTTGGGAGCAACTAACCAGCCTTTTATTAAAGACTTTTGGTAGCATTATCATTTCTTCTCTAACCACCCACAGATATTTCAACTCATCACAAAAGAATGATTGGAAATGAAGAAGAGACATTTAGAGACATGCTATGAGAAAGCCAAGAAATGAGAAAGAAAAAAAATAATAAGAGCTAGTAAATGGAATGGAGAAGCAGCTACCAGGAGGACAGGCAGCCATGAGAACTTGAATGCTGATGGAATTTCCGGCTGGTTAGCTGAGGAAAAGCTTCAAGTTAGCAGTATATGTCACCATTGTAGAATAAGAGCTTCATACAACCTGAGAGTGGCTAGATGACTCTTACTCCCCACTCTATACTGTGATTGGCTTTCTAATATCAATCTAGACATTTGTCAGAGGCTAGAAATGAGTATAGAGGATTCCCTTCTAGACCACAACATTCAGCTTTGGACCCTTCCTCCCCCAAACCCACTCTCTTCAGAATATACTATCTCTGTCTCCTAGTGCCCTGCCCCCAAGAGACACATTACAGTGGAAAGAATCCTCTAGCTTTCTCTGGCACTGTAGAAAATGGTGCACACATGGGCAATACTTTTAATAAAGGTACCTATAAGACTATTGGCCCTTTTCCTCCTTTGGTTTACCTTTTAGATTTTTCTGAAGGTTGACAGCATTATTCCTTACTACTTTGCTCGAATGCTCCATTTTTCTTTTTCAAAAGCCAATCCCCCCCGCTTTTTTTTTTTTTTTACAAATTCATCTCCAGTTCTACCATTTCCTTGTCCTTTCCATCAGAATCAATAGCTTCTTTCTATGTATTCCTCTAAAATGTGGTGACTTTTGGAGATGTGTGTATGTGTGTGTGTGTGTGTGTGTGTGTGTGTGTGTGTATGTAAGACTTTGTACTCTGAATTAGATTTAGTTGTATAGATGCCATCCATGCAACTCTACCACAAACTTCCCGAGAGCAAAGTCAGCACCCTGTTCATTTCATAGATTCTGCACTGTCCACCACAATGACATATACAGTAAGTGTCCAGTACATTTTTCTTGCTTGATAGAGAATTTTAAAATATGACTCCTTCCCAGAGAAGATTTGCATTTTAATAGGTGGGTTTGCAAGAGTGCTTTGCCTTTGCCACCTAAAGGACTAATCTCCAATGAAATTTTTAGAAGGTAGAGAAAACCTACTGGCAGGAACTTTGCCTGGGGCTTTCTAAAGTCTACTACTTAGGATATTTTTTTTGCAAAAAATTCTGACCCTAGTGACTCATGGCACATTTTGAACACCCACATTATCCAGCAATGAATTCCTTTGATCTATTTAGTGCCACTAATCAGAACCATATGGCTTTGTCAGTGATACGGCTGTCTGAATGATTGATCAAATTAGGCCACCTAGTATTTCTAACTCAAACAGCAGGATGAATACCTCTGGGTACATTGTTACAGTGCTAATTTATGATTCAATTTGTCTGCTGAGAAACAAACTAACACAAATTAAAATATATGCATGTGTGAAATACCACAGTGATAACCCTTTTAACAATTCATATTGTTTAAAAAAAATGGACAGGAATGTAAAGCAGGATGCAGTCTAGATAAGGGTACCAGAGGGAGAGGCAGGTTGAACAGAGATGTAGAGGAGGTTGAATATGGTCAAAACACTTTGTGTGTTCTTCCCTCATGGTATAACCCCTGTTTTCACTGGATTTTATGCTGGTGCTCTGCACCTTGTATATATATTTTTGTAATTTGGGGAGGGGAAGGGATATTGCAGAACACTTAAATGAGGATACAGGCTGACCCATTGTAATGACGAGATGTACAGGACACTATATTGAAAATGAACTTTACAATGTCCAGGTTACGGGGTGGGCTGGAGGAGTTGGGGAGGCGGGGAGGGAAGTGATGGTAGGGGGAAAATAAAGGAGGTAACAATGTTCGCTATGAAATGTATTCATTACCCTACTCATGTAACTGTAACCCCTCTGTACAACATTTTTACAATTAATAATTAAATAATTATTAATTAAATAAAATTAATAAATAAAAAACACTTTTGTGAAAATGAAACAAGGAAGCTTTCTGAGATAGTTTTGGGAAGGAGAGAAGAGGATTACTGGGGACATTGCATGCATTTTAAGACATCTGAAAATGAAATCCCTTTGTACAATTAAGAAGAGCAAACAAACACAAAATAAATCTCCTGAGGACAGTAGCCGAATCAGAGTAGCCACTTTCTGGATATGGCTCTGTCTCAATTAGCAGTGGCAGGTAGAAATTTGTCTTTTTCCATTTGTTTATTCATTTAGTATTTATTGAGTATCCACTGAATACTAGGCAATCTGTTAGGACCCCGAGATTTCTCAGTAAACTGAAGGATGCAGCTCCTTTCTTCTAGAGCTATTCTGGTAAAAGTTGGTGAATGTAAGAGCATTATTCAAGTTATATAAATATGTTAGTCTTAGAAAACCATAATCTTAGGCATTTACTGTTAGTGTCCTAGTGATTATTGTCTTTTCTCCTTATCTTTTTCAAACAGCCTATGAATATTTATACTTTATGGTTGATTGGTTAGAAACTTCCCATTTATTGGGGATCTTTATGTTTTATGAGTTGTACTTTGTTAAATGCTTGTATCCCTCCCAAGTTTGGTCTTTGTTCGAGAACTTATGAATATCTACATTCTCTCAGGAATGCCAAGTTCTAGATTCAAAAGAACAAAAGAAAGAGAGGAAAAACACAAATGGTGCTATAAACACTACCATGTAGAATTAGCCTATAGTAGAAAAAAGTTGTTTCTATAAGAAAAAAATTAAACTATGAATTAGTTTCAACCCCAAACCAATTTATCCTATTACTAAGAAGGCATTTATAAGAAGACATTTAACAAAAAAGGCATGTATTGCATTTAAAGTAGCTGGTTGACATTGATCTCTGACTATGTACACAAAAGATTTCATCCCAGTTGGGAATATTTATAGAATCTAAACTTGTGTGGTCTTTTCTTAATTTATCCAATATTTAAAGCAATTCTATTAGCCCAGATCTTATTGACAACATTCTTTACTTAGCACATCCTAAGGCCTGGATTCCTCTCTTTAGCTTTTCTCCGATTCATAAAGCTGCTTACCTAGCATAGAGATGTTTATTGAAGAGGTAACTTTTGATTAAGGTAAGTGAAGGAAAGGGGAAATTCTAACCTATTTATATTGCTTACAGAGGCATAATTAAGTTGTGGTATAAGAGACTTCAGTGAGTGTTTCAGGAATCAATGAAAAAAGGAGATTCACTAAGCTTAGAGAAGACAGCTACCATACCAAAAACATTTTAACAAGAGAAAGAAAAACAATTACGTTTTCTCAGAAATCAGGATGAATGTACTAGTGATGGCATTCTTTTCTATTACAACATTCTGCCTGTAGTTCATAATTCAAAGGAGTAAAAAGTCATCAGTTGTGAACTGAGGGACCATAAGAGCACTTAGAGAAGAGACCACTCACAGACTTCAACCTGGGGTTGAAGGTAATGAAGTTTCATTTGTTGGCACAGTACTCAAACTGATCTAGGTAAATGGAAAGAGGTTTTATTTTGAATAGTATGGATTTATAGGTTTCATTCTTCAGGCAGTGAGAGAATGAATTCCTTTTCTTCTAATGAATATATATAGATATATTCTTTATTTTGGTTTTTCTGCTGCATCTAAACTAGAAGTTGAAGGAGTACAGTGAAGGGTATGGTAGCTTGCTTGGTAGAGTGCTTGTCCAGTAAGAACAAGTCCCTGAATTTAATACCTCAGTGTGTGGTTTACTGAAGGTGAGGCAGGACATAGAGTGAGGCAGGACATAGAGTGAAGCAGGAGAGTGAGGAGGTGGAGAGGAATTGAAAGGAATTTGTGGATGAGATTTCTAATGACTGATCAAACCTCTGCCTCAATTAAAGCTCTCAGTTTGGCTGAATACCTGGCTATCCAGGTGACTTTTAAATTATCTGCCATCTGTAAATTTTTCTTTTCTTCTTCCATCCCCCTTCCATTAAATGCCAAGTGAAGCCAATGCATAATGGTGAGTTGGAATAGATTTATGTCCTGTGGCCTAAATAATTTTTCATGGAAACTTTCCCAGATCACCTGGCTGTTGCCTTCTTTGGATCTCCTCCCCTGTAATTTCTGGCACTGGTGATCAGGGAGGTGGTAGGAGAATTCATTGTAGTTTGGCAATGGCTTTAGGATCTTAGGAAAAGGCTATAAATCAGGTGAAAACCAGAAATATTGAAAACTGCTGGAGTCTTTATCAGAAAGTCATTGCCAATGCCTAAATCTTAAAGTGATCGTCCCAGATTTTCCTCTGGTAGTTACAAAATTTCAGGTCTTACGTTAAAGTCTTCAATCATTTTTATTTATTATTTTGGTAGAGGGTAAGATTTATAAATCTATTTTCAGTCTTCTACATGTGGGTACCCAGTTTTCCGAGTCCTATTTGTGAAAGAACTGGTCTGGTCTTTTGTTCTACATTTGAGTCATATTAAAAAGATTAAAATTTCATGGTGGAGAAAGATGTTCAGAGCAGAGATTATTTAGTCTAAGATGAAGAAATACAAAAAGACAATCCAACATGTTCAAACTTCAATATTTATAAGTACTTGGTGATTTATTAGAATTTATGGTGAAGAAATTATGAAATAATTATCTTAGATGCTGTTTATTGTATATAAACAGTATCTAAGGTTCATGCACCATACTTACTGAAGACTGCTCTCTTGTCAGATTGACAAACGGCATTTAATGACAGCAATAAGTTTAAGTCATAATGTAAGAGACTTTCCTTACTTAAATGGTCTCTATAATCAACTCATAGAGGATAATACAATTTATAAGAAAGTTGTATGATATACTGACATGCCATACTTGGCCACTAGAAATAGCCTTAGAAAGGTCTGTTCTTCCAGTTGACTACTTTCTTCTCTGGGGATATCTAAATAAGATCTTAGAGTATTTTGCAGTCTATATTGGCTCATTTACCTCTCACTGGTAAAATGTAATATAGGTGAATATATAATGATCAATACTTATTAGAGACTATGCAAAAAACTGTGATAGACATCACAAAGGTGACCATACCGTTAAGGTCTGTAATGAATGTTTTTGCATCAGGAATTTGTTATTAAAATTTTTTCTAGGGAGTGATAATGTCATTTCTATTGTAAAAAATTTCTTATTGTAAAAAATACTGTACAGAGGGGTTACAGTTACATGAGCAAGGTAATGAGTACATTTCCTACCAAGCATTGTTGCCTCCTCCTTTGTTTTTCCCATACCATCTCTTCCCTCCACAACTACCCTTCTCCTCCCTCTGCTTAACTTGTAAAGTTCATTTTCAACATAGTGCCTTGTACATCTCATTGTTGCAATGGGTCAACACCTGTATCCCTTTTTTAAACATTTTGATTTTTCCTTCCCCTTCCCAAATTAGGCCCACATCCAATACAGTGAAAACAGGGGTTATACTGTGGGGGAGGAACATACAAAGCGACAAAAAAATCACATGGTACATTATAACTACGTTAAAAACAATAGCAAGAAAGAAAAGACCATTTGTGTCCCTATCTTGGGGTTCATTTCACTTAATGTCATCTTATATGGTCATATGTACATAGCTTTTGAACTTTTGTGCTTGTCCCAGACATATACTAGTTATTGCAAGTAAGGGAAACCATGGGACCTATGGTTCTTTGGGCCTGGCTTACTTCACTTAATATAATTTTTTCAAAGTCTTTCCATTTCCTAACAAATGGAGCAATGTCATTCTTTCTGGTGGAGGCATAGAATTCCATTATATTCCATTATATATATATATATATATATATATATATACACATAAATACAGGGTATGACAATTTATTAACTTCTTTTGGTTACTTTTTTTGTTTATGTCCATTTAATTTCTTAACGTGTTCATATATATATATGAAAGATTGAATACATATATATGTGAAAGATTTATATGTATATTGCATTCAATCTTTTTATATTTAATCATTTGAGTATATTCACTATCTACCTGTTAAATATCACAACTTTCTTTTGACACCTCGTAGCTCAAAGGAGACATTTTTTATTGTTTATTGTTTGTTTGTTTTATTTTTTGGGGGTCCGGTTGTGGAGCCTGAACTCTGGACCTGGACAATGTCCCTCAGCTCTTCAGCTCAAGGCTAGTGTTCTACCACTTGAGCCACAGCACCACTTCTGGCTTTTTTCTTTTTGCTTATGTTGTGTTGAGGAATCGAACCCACGGCTTCAGGCATGCAAGGCAAGCGCTCTACCACTGAGCCACCTTCCCAGCCCCCTTTGTATTGCTTTTTAAATTGCTTTAAAAATTATTGTAAAGGTGATGTACAGAGGGGTTACAGTTACATAACTCAGGAAATGAATATATTTTTAACACTGCTTCCCCTTCTCCTGCTTCCCCTCCACACATGCCTCCCTGCAAGTTGTACAGTTCATTTCCAACATGGTGTCTAGTGAGTATTGGTTGCACTGGTTCACCCTTTGTCCCGCCTTTTCTGTGATTCCCCTTCCCTTTCCTAAATTAGATAAACATATACACAAGACAATGGGTACACAAATCACCAACAGTGTAATAGAGAATAAACCGAAGGGAGAAAAAGAAAGCAAAAAGAAATAACTGCAAACAGTACACTGAAAAACAACACCTTTTGTGTCCATGTCTTGGAGCTCATTTGCTTAGCATTATTTTATATGGTCATATAAACATATGTAGTGAGCCGTTGTGATCCTCTGCTGAGAATATCCTAGACATATTCTAGTTATTACAAATGAGAGAAACCATGCAGCCTGTGTTTCGTTGGGTCTAACTCACTTTGCTTAATACAATTTTCCCCAAATCTTTCCATTTCCTTACAAATGGGGCAATGTTATTCTTTCGGATGGAAGCCTAGAATTCCATTGTGTATATATACTGAGGGGCATCTGGATTGATTCCATACCTTAGCTTAATGCTGCAAGTTCGTGCTGGTAGCTCTAGGGCTCCTTGACACAGGTCAAAACTTCCTGAGTAAAGATCCAGAAACACAACAAAACAAAGAAAGGCTGGATAAATGGGATCGCATTAAACAGCAAAGCTTCTGCATGGCAAAGGACATAGCTAGCAGGATAAATAGAAAGCCCACAGATGGGGAGAAGATCTTCACAAGCTATACAACAGACCAGGGCCTCATATCTAAAGTATGCCCAGAGCCCCAAATATTAAAACTCCCAAAAACAAATGTTCAAAGAAACAACAACCTCATTAATATGTAGGTTAAAGTCTTAAAGAGAGATTTCTCCGAATTAAAAACAAGAATGGCCAGTAAGACACATTAAGAATTTTTCAACATGTCTGGCCTCAAAAGAAATGTAAATCAAAACAACAGTGATATTCTACCTCATCCCAGTTAGAATGGCCATTATAAAAAAAAAAAAAACAAAACTAATAATAACAGATGCTGGCAGGGATGTGGCCAAAAGGGAACACTACTACACTATTGTGGGGACGTAAACTTGTTCAACCACTCTGGAAAGCAGTATGGAGGCTCCCCAAAAGAGAAAAACGAGGGCTTCAGGAGGACTCAGTAATCCCACTCTTGGGCATTTGCCCAGATGACCACAAACAAGGAGGAATGTTTAAATTTGCTTTTATTTATATGGATACATGTGTGTGTGTGTGTGTGTGTGTGTGTGTGTGTGTGTGTGTGTAGGTGTAAACTTTGTCAATTGGTATCAAATGAGGGGTTGAAAGCAAGAAGGGAAATTGAGTTTAAGCTAAAAACAGTATAAATTGCTTTGGTTAAAGAATAGAGAAAATATTCCAATTCAATTAAATAAACCATCTGATGATGTAATAATAGTAGGATGGATAAACTGACTACATTATACAAAGGTTAAATGAATTTTTATTTCATGATTTAAAATATTGAAAGAAAGGAACTCATCGACATATATTGTACAGAAGGAACAAATTTATTCACTTGCATATGGCTTTGTATTTGACTCTGGGATTTTCAACATTTGTAGAAGATGAAGAAACTACATATATCAGCAGCTGGTTCAAAGACAGTGAGAAAAGAATATGACAAGCATAGCACCTGGATTTCAAATAATTTTGGTAGGCTCCTTGCCATCATTCTTATTTAGCCTTTTTTCTATTAAGAACATCACTGCCTTTAATTCAAACAATACCAGTCTCATACCTGTGTACTGTATTTCTGTATTATTCACTTTATTTTCTTTATATTTGCATTAACTCCAAGTATTCCTTGTTTACTTTTTTATATAATTTACAGCCCCAAATGAGGCCACCAATTTTAAAAAAAGAGTAATTTTGTCAAATTTGTTCCAAATACTTGAGAGTTTTTTTTTCATAAATATTTCTGGAGAGATAAAGATGAATGCATACATGCATGAATGAATGAAAAGATGAAAAATGAGATTTGTAGAAATAATTTTAGGAGAACTTCTAACTAAATAAGATGCTGAATACAATGTAGAAGAAGATTGTTGTTTTTTCACTTGAAAATAATATTTGAGAATGTTATAAGAACAAAATCAAAGAATGATTTGTTAATTTTATAGGAATTTGTGAGTACTAAAATGTAAATGCAATATTGAGCAGCTTGCATTAAAATAGTCTTTCTTATTGTTTTTTTCCTGTAGAAGCTTCTTTAAGTATAGTATTTCAATGTTTCAATGTTCAATATGCTTAATACATATAAACTATATTTTTCTCAGAATTTCACTCACAGAATGATATGTCTACAATCATACTATATTGAGGGAATGACAGAGTTTAACCTAAACCTCGTTGTTGAAAACTGAAAGAATTTGGAAAAGGGGATATTCAGAAAGGAGACCCATATAAATTGTGCCCAAATCTCTTACTCATTCCTGAAATATTCATGCAAAGGAGAGAATCCAAATAGCCTACCCGAAGACAAAATATCAGAACTGAAATATGAGATGTCTACCAAGAAACTGAGTGTGAAAAAAAAAGAAAACAGACCAACAGAAAGCAACTCTCTTCAGAGGAATATAACAGAATCTGAGGTCCTTTACCTATCTGAAAGTAAAAGACCAAATGATCTGGTTATGCCAACTAATTTAAATAATTTAAATAACCAAAATAATTTAAAGCAGTGATGGTACATTAAGAAAAAATTGGCTCATAAAAAATTAAAAACCAGGAAGCCTCAGAAGAAAAATAAAAATACCATAGAAGAACTATATATGAGTCTACAGCTAAAGAATATTATATGATTTTAATGAACCAGTGGTCTACTGTCATAATCTAGTTGCTTCCTCCTCAGTGCTAGAGGTTTCAGTAGTGGTTTATTTATAACTGGCTCACTCTCCTAGGAATATCCTTGTCTTAGGATATCCAGTATTGCTCCATGTTGCACAAGTGATAATGCAAACAGAAATCCAGTGACTTTGTTCTTAATTTCAAATTCTTCCAAGTCTTGCAGTCATGTTAAGTCCTGATCATCTGTTTCACAGTTTCTGCTTACAGGAAGAAGAATTCCTAGCTATATCCTCAAAGGGTAGTTTTGACTGTTGGAAAATCCTGGTTTACAGAATAAAGAAAGCAAAGACTGACTCTAGCAGGAAAGGTGGCTACATCGTAATTCAGAATCTGAACAACCTTTGCTGTGTATTATTCTCTCTGTGGACTAAGAAGAAAGAAATGGATGTGAGGCATAATGGGGAATTATCTTCTATTTGCGAATTGAATTTTACTTACTATTGTGACTTTTCTTTCTGTGACATACGGTAACAAACCACCTAAACATTGAGAACCTTGTCTTCTCTACCAGGTAATATTAGGAACATCTACTGGAACATTACTGATCTGGATTTCTTACTTTCTTAGAGACTACTTCAGTAGGCTATAGATTTGTATTGAATCTTCTGATTTTATGGATATTTTCAAGGAAGAATTAATCATTGTTTTGTACCGTACTTGCTCAACTAATAGTTCTAAAAATTAAAAAGTCTCTTACACCACAGGAATGAATATGAGATTATCATTCCATGATAGCTTCATTTGAGTTGTCTATTTTAAATGAAAAGAGGCTCTGAGCTGACCACGGCTGCATAGCAAATCCTATTAATTTAGATCTATGTTCCCTCTTTCTTCTTCTTCCGCATTTGTTCATCACTGACTTCTTGAACGTATTTTATTTCTGTGTCTATTGTCTCTGTTGTGATTTTGTTGCTGTCTGGTTCACATGCCACCACCAAAACTCTGACCCTTATAAATCCATACCTGAGTTATTCCAGTGTATGACCTTTATCTTTTCTGAGTTCTACCCAGTTGCTGCATCATGATTGCCTATGATTGCCAGTACTCTAACCCTTCTTGGTACTCCTTTATAATCAGAGTGACCTTTTCAAACAGAAACCTTGCCATGTGTTTATTTACAAAAGAAAATCATCCGGTTGTCTTCCAGGTAAAGTTCAAACTTATAATCACTACATGAAAGACTTCTCGTGAATCATTATCACTGTTTTAGATGCCATCTCCTCTTCTGTAGAATGTTAAATTCTAGTTCTGGATAGGGGCTTCTCATTATCCAGATGGGCCATAGTTTTTCATATTTTCATACATTTGTGCTTCAGTGTCCTTTATTGAAATAACATCTTCTTTTCTTTATATCTTATCAGATCTTTTATATGTGGCAAAAACTCGGCTCAGGCTTGGATTTCTTTCCCTTTCTCTTTTCCTTCTCCATCTTCTTGTATGAGGAAAAACAGTCTCTGAACAAATCCATCACTTTATCTTTAAAACATCACTTTTACCTTTATAAAACATAGGCAAATGTAATTCCATTCTAACTTTTTGCATTTTTGTCTACCACCCCACACATACTAGGTTATACCTGCCTTTATGATATGTCCATGTTTTTTTAATTTATTCCATCTCTAATACAACAGTGAATATCTACAGGGCATTCAGTTATTAACAGTAGAGAAAATAGACACCTTGACAAAAAGGTTAACTGATATCTACTTTACTGAATTATAAATTTATATAGGGAAATGTAGTTTACTTTTCTTTATAAATTTATTGTTTAACATTATGGTTATACCTAGCCTACAGTAAACATTGTTGAATAAAATAATAATAAGATATGACTATAGAAGAAATAAAGAATGGTCAATTCAGGCTTATGTCTGAATTTCTAGCTACTTGGGAAGCTAGCATACACGATTCAAAAGGCCATTTTAGGCATAAGTGCTTGTGAAATTCCTTCTCAATCCATAGCTGAGAATAGTAGTACACATCTATCATCCTAAAATATATAGATATGGTATTATGCACTTGTTAGTCCAGTTATGATAGGAAGACTATAAAGTAAAATATGATTGGGGAGTGTTTCCTAACAAGCGTCCTTTTAAAGCACTAACTTCAAACACCAGTATGGGGGGAAAAAAGAATTAGGCAGAGGCTGCAATTACTTAAAGGTAGCTTTATATCTTTCTGCATTTCAAGAGAGAGAAATAAGGATTTAGGCTTACTGATTGAGATGAATTCTCAGTTTTACTCATGATAATTATAGGAAATCTCTGTTTTAATATAAAATGTTCTGCATATTTTTTCTCATAAAAAGGTAGACATAATTACAGTAAAATTATATGGCAATGAGTGCCCCAACCTACAATTAATGAATATGGAGAGAAATGTAACTTGTAAATTGGAAGGAAGCGGAAGGTAGAGAGTGGTGGTGATGTACATAAGTGCTATTTGGGAAGATCATTTCATTTCTGGGAAGGTGGCCAGATGGACTTTTGATTTTGCTTTTGTTAAATAGCTTTTTTAAAAAACACTATTAAGGAATATTAAAACCATCACAAGTTCCCATAAAATTGATACGTAAAATAGCATATTTAAAATCAGAACGTGAGCTATCAGTAAACAAAGGGACTTTATGAACATGGAAGAGAATTACCCAGAAGACAAGCTTTTAGAAATGGTCTTAAATAATATTCTAGGTGTTTGCACAATGGAGGAATCAAAATAAGTCGAAATATTATTTCTTCTTACTCACTGTGAATGAGAAAACTCTTAAAGGAAACTGTCTAGAAAATTCCAGGCCTTGGATGCAGGAATCCTTCTGCTAATGAGGGCTGACTAGATGTCTGTCCTAGGAATCCTAGCCATAAGACCTCAGCGCTGCAGCTGTATCTGAGTGCAGCAGTATTTTTACCTTGAGTCAGATGGAGGCACTGATCTTTACTGTGCTCCCTCCTTTTACTGTCATCTGTGAATGTGGGAAATGGCCAAACCTCTTTTCCATTGTTGTCTGCTCTGCTCTAATGAAGGTAGGAGGAATATGTACCTAAGGATTTTTCAATCTAAAAGGGTTTGGGCTTTCCCTCTTCTTTGTAATTCCAATCTGATTCATTCCTGACATTCTATGTTTTCAAGTCAGGCAAAAAGCTCCTGGAACACTGGATTATGTAGGCTGTCTCATTCTAGATATAATATGCTAGCATGATACAAATTGAGATTAACTCAAATAAAAAAGCAGACTGGGTATAGTTGTCTTATCTCTGGTAGTAAGCAATGAGCCTTACTTCTGAGGTTGTCAATAAACATGCAGACAGGAGAGGTCCTTCAGAAGCCTTACTTCTCCTGAAGACATTTTGAAGACTGAACCTGTGTGTGTGTGTGGGGGGGGGTTCTTTTTGGCGGTCTTGAGCCTTGAATTCGGAGCCTAGGTGCTTTTGCTGAGTTGTTGCTCAAGGCTGGTGGACCACATGAGCCATAGCTCCACCTCTGATTTTTTAGTGATTAATTGAAGACAAGTGTCTCACAGACGTTTCTGCCTAGACCGACTTCCAACCATGATCCTCAGATCTCAGCCTCCTGAGTAGCGAGGATGACAGGCATGAGTCACCAGCACCTGGCTGAACCTTTGCATCTTGAGAATGCAGACTCTCTTCTGGTCCTAAATTCTTAGGATTGTCCAGTTGTTCTGATGAGCAAAGGGCCAAGAATGATGTGTTCTTTGTGTGTGTTTGTATTTTTCATGGTATCTCTTACTACCTTTGACTGCAAAGGTCTCTGTCATAATCTTTCTATGGATAGATACATCCTTACCTCATGATTGTGTTTTCACATTATTCATTATCTCCTCTAATGGTTCAGTAAGTAAAGATTTGGGCTTTTAATACTAGCCAAGCAGAGATTATTACAAGAAACGTGTTATTTCTATCTAGATGTAGTAACTAGTCATGTTAATCATGAACTTCACCCATGCTCTGTGCATGGTTGCAATGAAGAATTTTATGATGTAGTAAGGAGAGGAAGCAATGAGGAATTTTATGTCAGCACTGTCTTGTGCTGACAACGCTGCTGCCACATTACCCCTGCACATTGCTGCACAATGACAACAGTTTGGAAGAGTGGGAAATCATTGTTTCAAACACGCCATGGTCCTTAGTAGTTACTACATTTGGGCTTTCAACCTCTTTTCCAACTATATTAAGCTCAATTTAAATAGGAAACATATGTAGTTGATAGGAGGTGCATTTAGCTATGAGCTATGAGATCATGTGGATATTTTTGTTGTCTTTTGAGGTTACTTTGAAATAAGTAGATGAGTAGCCAGTTAGGGACAGAACAGTGACTATAATATGAGGAGGAACATTTTTCCTATTTGGATTATTTTCTGGTGATACAAAGGGGAGAAATATCTAGCTAGCTATCCTGGGAATCATACAATTTAATGAACTTAGAAAAGTGCCTTGTAGTATACAGCCAGAAACAAACAACAAGAAGCATAACTGTGTAGATGCAAAATGTTTTACTTTCAATGGCTTGTGAAAAAAAATTACCTAATAACTTCCCAGGGTTTTGAAAGGTCCCCTATTGAATACATGCTCCATGTATAGCATAGTTATTTAAAGCAGCAAGTATGGCATAGAGATTAAGAAAAGCCTGTTGGCTGGATTATAGATATGAAGACTTTAAAAAGTTGGAACCACCTGTTATGGCCTAACTGTTGTGGCCCCCTAGAAATCATATGTAGAAATCCTTACTCCAGGGTGATGATGCTAGGGTGGTTGCTGGGGGAGATGGCCAATTCTGGGGACAGAGTTCTCATGAATGGGGTTGATGTCATTATGAATGAGGCCTGAAGAAACTGTCTTACATCAATCATCAATTAAAGACCCAATTAGAAGGGTTCTACCTATCCTAAAATAGTTAGAATGCATCATCTATGAACTAGGAAGCAGGTTCTTACCAGACACCCAATCTTCTGATGCCTTGATGTTGGCCTTGGTAACTTCCTGAACTGTGAAAGACAGATGTCTGATACTTTGTTATAGCAGCCTGGACTAAGACTCCCTCTTTCTTTCTATATCAGTAAAACTGTGGGCTTCATATATATTTCCCTGATTATGTTCCCTATAGTTAGGCTAAATTTAATCACTAAAAATTCTTTATGAAAATAATTGTTTCTTGTTGGGTTTAAAGCACTTATGACTTGGATGTTACTCTAGCTCCAAATTATCAGATAATAAATAGAGGAAAAGGTGGAAAAGGAGAAGAAACACTTGCTAAGACATGGAATAAGGGTTTTCACACATGACAGCTCATGTAATTCTCATAGCAGTCACACTAGATGGAAGCTCTGTTTCAATTTTATAACTGGACATTGACTTAGAGAACAGAAGTGACTTGTGTAAGGGTCACAGAATGGTGAGTTGTAGAACTGGAACTTGAGTTTAGGTCCTTCTACCATGAAAAGCCTTGTATGATTCTCCTCTGATGGGGTGATGTAACTGTTTCAATATGAAGTTACTTGAGGAACTGTTGTAATGCAACAGATCTTTTATACAAGTGTTAAGTCTTTCTGATTTTTGCTTTTCTCCGTGATGCTCTCCTGACCTGCTGACAGTTCTGGTCTGACCATATACATGTTTTACATGTTAAGAGGTAGTCCGTTTCTTTTGGGCTTGCATATCCTGTAAGTTCCTTGTGAGTTTTTAAATAATACAAAACATATAGGCATTGGTCCTTTTTCCTCACTTTCCACTGACTCAATAATTACTTGAGCAGATGTTATATCTCATTTCTAAACCCTGAATATTAGGCTATTTTCTCTTTTGTCCTGTTTACACACATTCATTAGTTCTAGTTTCATCCTTGCTCAGGAGGGTCTACCAAATAATTAGGTATCACCTAGGCTGCAGTAGGAAAACATCGACTTCCACCGTAAGTAATCTAAGAGAGAGAAGCATGTTATCTCAGTCTGCAAAATAAAGTAAAATACATCAATAACCCTGTTTTTTTTTATGGTACCCAAGGGAATGTATTGTGGATGGGAAAATTTAAGACATCAGAATTTCTCCATTATCTGTTTTCTTACTCTGCACTTTTAACTTGATACATTGATTTTTGTGGTTTAAAACACTATAATTGTTTTCCACACAGTCTTTGTCTGTTCATCCTTCAGGTCTTAAGTGTTTGACTAGCATTTTCCAGCCATGGAGAACACATGATTGTATTGGATGATGGTCAGAATATTTTTCTAATCCAAGTTTACAGTGTTGAGAATGTACAGAATTGTATTCATCTGTGTATTCACGGGGTGTATTGATTTCTTGTCATATTTTTGACCTGCAAAACACAGAGAGAGAGACTCGTTTAGAATTCTGTACAGCAGACTTAGGCTTCCATTCTATGGAGAATTTAATGATGTTTTCTCCTCTGAGGTCAGAGATGGAGGGATTTGGAAGCACGAGCAAGTGAAATTTAAAGATACTACAAAACAGGAAGTATCTGTCTCTGGACTTCTGTTTCCAATTCAGTATTTTTGGCTCTTGTGGTAGGAATCTCAGGTCCTTTCTCTTCTTTTATGGTGGTCTCAGCCTGAGATCTGGACCACAGACGTGGAACCAACTGGGCTAGAGTGTGGGTTATATTCTGTGTGGCAAAAGTAGTCCTTTCCTATTATTTCCTGTTCTTTGTTAATCTAACTGTGTGCTTATTGGTTTAATGAATGAAACAATGAAGAGTGAGATATTGGAATTCCATGGAGACTCCCTGAAGAAAAGCCATCTTGCCAGGATACTTGTTTCTTGTACATGGCTCCCTTTTCTGAGTTTTCACAATAGGATTGTGAGAGTTGAGTTCACGCTTGAATTACTTTTCATCTTAGATTTTAATTTCAAGCCAGGCAACAATCACATTTTAAATCATATCTATATATATATATGTGTGTGTGTGTTTATAAATAGTGGGTCAATATGAAGACTCGATTAATATGTTAATTGATTCATGTAATCATTGATTGAGACACTATTTGATACAAAATAACCAATAGAAGTCCTTCAATCAGAGCTTGAACTCTTTTTGTTTTTGTGGATTAATTCTTTTTGGATGCCAAGTTGCCCACAAGCTAATTAAAAAATAACAAAATTGCTCACAGGTCCTGTCCTGAAAGACTCCATCAAGTGTGTTGAAGTCATTGCACTGAAAGTGCTCACTGGTAACTGTTTTTCAAGGCCAGCAGCATTTACAAGGTTAATATGCCCTGGCAAAACATAAGACTTTTTGGTGGGAGAGCAAGAAGGCCTTATTCAAACTTCTTCCAGACAGACTTGGAGTTCCTGAAATACAGACTCACTGCAGTGATTGATTGTTTTTTCCACCTCAGCAGCACACAAGGTGATACAATGTTAGGCAAGGACATAAACCATATTCTGGAAGGAATCTCATCGTCTGGTTGTCTGTCAGTCAAAGATCCATCAAACCTCAGGCTGAATTGAAAGTCTACTGTGCAGGAGCAGTGCTGTCCAATTTTCTTTATGGATGTGAGAGTGGATCTGTTAGTGGTGCATAACTTCCTACACACCTCTGTCTTGTCATGTTTCATATCACATGGCAGGTGGCTTCCGAGTGCAAGGATCCAGGAAACCGTTGCTTATCAAATGCTGACAACAGTACCATTGAAAATCAGTTCAAGAGGCTGGACATATGTAGAGAGTAACTAACAAAATACCTAAAATCCTGGATAGGGAGGGCAGTTACCATGGTGACTGAAGGGGAGTATTACTTGTGTATGAAGGCATCCCAGGCCATTGATTTATGTTGTCAGAGGTTATTTGTCATTATTTAATGCACACTTAAGATATATGTGGAACATTGACCTGTAATGGGGATATTGAGATGAATACAAATGTGTTCAGTAAGTTTGTTATTGAATCAAATACTTGAAATACAATACGCCAAGTACTGAAATAGTATATTCAGGCCATAGCAAAATAGGAATCTATTTAGGTGGTCAAACCAGCCATTTCCCAGAAAGATATTCTGATACGTGTCTTTACAAGTTCCTGCTTTCTATATATAAACTATATAAACTCAACTATCTCAGTCTAAAACTTACTGAGTTCAATGGTCTTGCTCATTTTGCTGTTCATACTATAAAGCATTACTTTTTGTGGTAGCTCTTTCATTTAAGGACCTGTCTTCCTGGTGAGTTTAGACAGGCATTGCCCTATAGAAATACAGTGTGAAGGTAGTTCTGTATTACTTTTTCAGGCATCTCCAAACTGCCTTCCACAGTGGTTGCATCACTTTACACTCCCACCAACAGTGTATTAGGATTCCCATTCCTCCACATCTGTGCCAGCATCTGTTGCTTGGATTCTTGATGACAGGTGTTCTTACTGGGGTGAGATGTGGAAGTGAAATCTAAATTACACACACACACACACACACACACAATATGGTTATATGCATACATTCACAAATGTATTCACAAATGGAGTATAGTACATTCAGGGGACTATTCCAATGGTGTAACTCCTTTGGACAACTAACTTTTCACTTAACAAAATGAATACCAGGAATCTGGAACTTGTGTTATCCAGTGGGCAGATGGGGAGGCCAAGGGAGAGGAAGAGTGAGTGAGTTCAACCATAATTTTCAACATGTATATGTGAAAGTGGAGCTAGGTAAATTGAGGGATGGGTGGTTTTGTGGAAGTTGGGAGGAACAATGATAGGGGTGACATTGATCAGGATTCATGGCGCTCACAAACTGACCTATGGAAAGGAAACCCCTTTGTATAACTGTTTAAGGATAACAAATAAACAAATAAGAAGAAAAACACTGGGGACAAATGCTAGCCACTTAATTAAATTTGAATCATCCAAGAGCTGCAGTTTAAAAAAAACAAAGATTATTGGTAATATTAATTTTAGTGGCATATTTTATTTAACATAACCTATTCAAAAGTTTTAACATGTGATAAGCTTAATATTGATAGACTCCATGTTATTTTTCATAGTTTTCAAAGTCACAGCACATCTCAGTTTGAAGAGCCACCTTTCAAATATCTGATAGTCACATGTTGTCAGTGGCTGCCATCTTGGAAAAGTCAGCTATGAAGGAGTTCTCTGAAGGCCCATTGGAGACTATGTATCTCTTAGTTACATTTTGTCCCGAGGGCCTAGTACAGTGCCTGCGGTTCAAAAATATTTGATGAATAAATTCATTTTCAAAGGCATTTGGTAACATTTGTACTAAAGAAGGAATTGGGTGATTAAGAAAGACTGAGCTAAGCAATGGATTTGGACCTGGGTTCTTTAAATTGAAGCAGAACCCTTCATTAGTGTTTCTGAGAATTGGCAACACCCCCCTGAATCTCATTAGTGAATGAACTTATAAAGAGACCTTCAACTATGAAATGCAGGAGTATATTTCTACAAAGGACTCATGTGGCCTAATGAATGGGAAATGGTGGTAGTGTCTAGGAGTGTTGTAATTCCATTTAGAGATTGTCAGTCATGATTGCCTACTACAATCCCTTAGATATCCTGTGACTAATGATGTACTATGCAAATTATTTGAAATCTTTTATTCTTGTACTTTCTTCCTTTGCTATTTTATCATCTATCTATGTAATTACTTATAAACCTAGAAGATGAAATAGATTCCAGACTAGGAAAGTAAAAGCTAGGTCAGTGGGATTTAATTACTGAGAAACCTTCATTGGAAAGCATTTAAAATGAATGAAGTAAGGCTATAATAATTGCCGAACATTGTTATAAGAGATGGCTGGGAAGAAAATTCTTTTAGTGTACAGAAAAATACCAATTATGTTCAACATAACTTTGGGGGGAAAAGTGATGAATGCAATGGAAATAAACCACCTCTGCTATTTACATTGCCATCTTAACATCGCTCCTAAGGCTGAACAGCCATTTAGATGTTTTATATGTCAATATTCTTAAAGTTTGTCTGACAATATGTAATTGCAAAAAATTTGAACTCATTTCTTCAAGCAAATGCAGGGAAATGACAAATCATTGGTCTAATATCCAAGAATTCAGTTCAAAGGTTTTGAAAAACCACCATTTTATGGTCCTATTCTTTTATAAAAAATAACTCTCCCTTCACAAAGAGTAGTTTTAAATTCACAGAGATATTGAGCCAAAGGCACACAGACTTCCCATCCCTTGTTCATTTCTTTGCATCATGAACAAATAACATATTTCTCAGCCGAGTCTCCTGCTAGAGGACTCCAGGGTCTTGAAGAATTTCTATGACAAAATAGAGACTGACATGTTCCTAGTTACAATATTTCCTAGAAAGAAACTCACTTTCATTTGAGTCTATTGATTGGTTTTAACAGATAGCAAATGTTGAGTTCTTTCTGCAAGCCTGTATTAAAAACAGTAGGAAGTATTCAGACTCTCTTTGAACCATCAGTGGTGATACCAGAAAGACAATTAGAGAAGTAGCAGTGAGACTTGTGTCTCTTCCATGTGACTCTGCTTCATGGAAGACGAGTCTCAAGGAAAGGTAAATTAATGAGGCTGGGGAAATGAGGAAAGCCTATATAGACAGGTGTGGGGAGTTGGATTATGATTTGAAAGCTGAGAAGGTGGAGAAAATGGCCAGAACAGACACCTGGTGGCATAATTAGAGCAATACTTCAGAGCCTCCTGAATGAAGGCAAGAATGTATCAAGGAGGAGTACCAGAGAAAGTAAAGTTAATACCTTGAAAGTCAGGCAGAGGGATGATTGTGTAGGGCTAAATAAATGAATAAATCCTATGAAATATATGATTCTTTTTACTATAAAAGTGATGTACAGAGGAGTTACAGTTACAAAAGTGAGGAAATGAGTACAACTCTTGCCAAACATGGTTACCCCCTCCCTTGTTTTCTGCCACTATCCCTCTCCCCCAACTCCTCTCCCACCCAAGTTGTAAAGTTAATTTCTAGTATACTGTCTTGTGAGTATCACTGTTGCTTTGTCCAAAATTGAAGTGTCTCTCATCCAGAGGCAGAAAACAAGATTCAATTCTTTCCCTAGTAGATCTAGGAATATGTGAAAATAGAAATTTCCAGGGTATAAGTTTAAAGAATGGAGCCAAACCAGGAGGGCCTAGGGGCTCAAGGAGAAGAATGAAGAGTGATTAAAAACTTGCTTTTTAGTGTGATTAATGGAAACCTTGATGCTAGAAAAAGGTACTGTGCTTAAGGTTGAAAAGTTATGGTTGTTTGGGGACACTGTATTAATCAAGCTACATTAAAGCTTAGCCTGTATAATAAATGACACCCAATTTTCAGTGCTCTACTGTGGCACAAATGCATTTCCTGTGAAAACAGTTTCCTCTGTTCTTAGTGCCTCAGCACACATCCGCATTGCATGCCATATGGTGACTCACAGATGCAAGCTTCTTTGGTCTTAAGGTTCTGATTCCAAAATCAGTGTCCTACTGATTCCATTGGTAGGAAAAGAGAGGTTGGCAGGTATTTTTTTCCCATCATTTTTCTCAAACATCCATTAGTAAAAACTGTCTTTCCAGGAAACTGGTGGCTCACACCTATAACACTAGTTCCTTAGGAGCCTGAGATATGAGGATCATGGTTCCTAGCCAGCCCGGACAGAAAACTCCATGAGTTTTCTCTAATAAACTACCAAAAATAATCAGAGTGGAGATGTGGCCTAACTGGTAGAGTGCTAGCTATAGCAGGGTCCCGAATTTGAGCCCCACATGTGGCATAAAACAAAACAAAACAAAACAAAATGAAGACAGAAAACCTATCCTGTTTTTGTAATTGTCTACAAGGTACTTGACAAGTATAGTTTCTGATCTATCGAGAAATGAAACAGAAATCAGGTACTGGTGAGTAATCAAAAAGTCAACAGTTGACACCCGGAGAAAATAGCCACACTATTAGTGGTAGAGCATTCAGGTACAGTTTGTAGGTAAAAATCGGCATCACAGATGTTGATACTATTCTGTTAGAGAAGTTCCCATTTAGGGACAGTAGCATCAATGAATAAAGTGAGCATTTTTGCATCTCTTAGGAAAGTTAGGAGATTTCAGATTTGAACTCAGCACAATGGATTTAGCAATTTACATGGAACAACTCCAGTGCAAAGTGGTTTCCAGCAAACCTTTTAAGTGAATGAAGAAATGAGGAAATGAATTTAAAAATAAATTACTACCTGGAAGAACTGGTTACAATAACTACAGCACTTCTGTTGTCTATTCTCTAGAGAACAATATAGGTACTCACTTTTGAAGTTTCATAGTGGGATGTAGTACACCTATGGGGGGCACAGGTATTGCAAGCAGAGACATTGGGCTGAGTCTTGATTCTGCCAGATGACAGCTTGTATCCATTGTGTCTGTCCGACTGGTATGAGACATGTCGCTGAACTCCAAGTCTGTTTGGGCCAATGCCTTAGCAAATGTCAACAGACATTCATTGAGCTACCTTCTCCAACATTTTTATTGCTAAAATGGGAGTGAGAATCAATAATTCTTATTCTGGGGTGGACACAGGAAGTTGTAAGTCAATATTAAGATCATTATCATTTTTAAAATTGAGAACTTATCTTACCATTCAAGACCTTCAATTTACTGTATTGACTCAGACCATCTCCAGAAATACCAGAATCTTATCAGATCTCCTTGTGTCAATTATAGTACATGTAAAATAGCCCCTCTTGTTAAATCCACTTAATCTAATGACAAGAAAGATCACATAGTTGAAAATTGGTAGTATCCAGGGATAAGTATTGTATAGAAACATTTGTGAGAAATCTGTGATGATTTGCTGTTTTGTAAGTTAGTATATATTGAAACAAACCATAGCAAACTCAGTCAAAATGAGCACCATCCTGCTCAGTATAGTAGATTGTGTAGTACTATTATAGGATATATCGCCCCCTACTTTAGAAGACCTAATGCTACACTGGTTTTCAAGCTTTAGTATACTCGAGAAGGATCTGTAAAAGCACAAATTCCTGGGTCCTAACCCATGACAGTTTCTGATTCCAAAAGAATTTCTGTTTGTGATAAGTCCCAGGTGATGCTGATATTCAGTCTGGGAACCACACTTAGAGAACCATTGCTGTTTGCAGATTTAATAATCATAAACTCTGAAGATAGACAAGTAGTCTATGCATTTGGCCATTCATGTAAGCCATGATGCATGATAGAGTTTGAGGGTCATCGATCCAATTACATTGAAGAAACTCTGCATCTGGGAAAATTTGCCTTCACCCAGCAGATGTCAAAGTGTAAAGGAAGATTGCAATTTCATTGATCTGCCATTTAGTGAAGATCTATTATGTGAATACGGATTGATATACTGCTAGAAGCCAGGAAATACCACCACTCCTTACTCCCTAAACTAATATTTCAGTAATGGAGGAAAACATGAAATATGTCATCCAGAAAGTACCACAAAGCCTTTATAATGTAAGGTCTGAACATAAATGTTTGTGTGTGTGTGTGTGTGTGTGTGTGTGTGTGTGTGTGTATTACCATTATAGAAGTTTAAGAAAGGGGTTAGAGAAAGAATCAGAAATGGCCAGACAGGCAATCACAGGCCAGGAGTTTAAGTGTTACATTCTCTTGTAAGTCTGACCAGGGTGTTGAAAACTTCATCCAGATGGTGAGGGAAGAGGAGAGGCATTTCAGGTGAAAGGAACTATATGCATTGCAGTAAAACATTTCTGCAATGTTAGCTAATGATATGCAACATTTAAGTAATGTTAACTAGCTCAGTGAGAAACACTTGGGGAATATTAGCTAGGTATGATACATTTCAGGAATACTAACTAGTTTGATTTGGCAGGCATGAAGTATGCACCAGGAGGAGCAGCTGTAGCAGATCTGATAAGTGGCCAACAAATGTCTTTGCCATTTGTTACAATGTTTCAGCACTTCCTTCTGTGGAAAAGCACCCACTTCTGCCTTCTCCTGAGCCTCCCACCTGCTCCTTTCCCTTAGATATCTCCCAATCGGACAACGAGAAAATACGGATTCCACATTAAAGGAAGACTACTGCTTTTTGTTTCTGGGTCACTGGTGTACAGGCCTTGCTGGGTTTCAATATAGATGCAAGCCAATACTCCAAGCCTACTCAGTTACAGTATTTTAATGTCAGACACATGTGGGAGAAAGAATTTCATTGTTTGAAAAATAGATATCTTTGCATGCTAGACATTTATTCACATTCTTAATATCCTAGGTACAGCACTTATGATTATACCAGCTTTCACTGTACAGTTAAGAGAGAGAGATATTTGCTATTAAACATTGCGAGGATAGCAATTCGACCTCATTAATAATGGCTATCTCACCATCATTAGGTAATATTAGGAATCCAATCTACATGAACAGATGGGCTGATGAAATAAAGTAGGTCAGCAGTGGGAGATCATCTCCTTTCCATGTGCGTGGAAATGTTCTATTTAAGCAATAGAAGGGAGAGGAGATGTGAGTACACAGTTTAAGAAACTATGCCTGTTGGTGACATGAAAAGATATGGACAAACACAGAAGTAATCATTTTGGATGTCAGAAAACTGGTTGTAATTTCACTGAATTTCTGGCAGAGGATAATCTGTAGAGGATCCATTGTAATAGAAATTTTATGAATGGTAATTGTAGAATATGAAATCCTGTGGCTAAGCCACCATTCTTCTTTGATTAGCTTCAGTTCTTATTTGAGAGATTTGGACCCCTACGAGCTTAATGATAGTAGTTGAAAGGCCACAATAAGAAATACTCTGTAGTAGGGAGTTAACCCTAAGAGGGGGAAAAAACCTCTTGGATAATAGAATTAATCAAGAGAGCTCTTAGGAAGGACATTGAGACTTTGTGGACTATCTCAAGGTTGAATATATTTGTAAGATGTCCTTGGAGGCAGTTTTATGTCTAACTCAGCATCTTTCTTCTGGGAGACCAGTGATCAATGGATTGATGGCTGGCTGTGATTTACAGTTAATCTTCCTTTAAACTGCAAAATTTCAGGGATCAGACTGCACAATCATTTATTTTTCAAGGATTGCAGTTTGTGAGTCAGTCAGCTTTTCAACACAGGACCCGTTACTTATGCACAGAGACAGAATTCTTCCTTGTGTGTCCGCCTCCTGGGATCACCTAACACAGACTGGAAGACCTAACCCAAGCTAAGATGACTGAAGGATCTGGGCATCTTCTTTTCCAGAAGAAGAACCCTCTCATGGGCCAGTGAAGACCACTGACAAAGACAGTCATATGGGATACAAACTAATTGCATACAAGTGCATCCATCCTGGTACTTGAATTCAGGACCTGGGTGCTGACCCTGAGCTTCTTTTCCTTAAGGCTAGTGCTCTACCACCTGAGCTACAGCTCTACGTCCACTTTTTTTCCTGAGTAGTTTATTGGAGATGAGAACTTCACAGAGGACTTTTCTGTCCAGGCTGGCTTCAAGCCTCAATCCTCAGATCTCAGCCTCCTGAGTAGGTAGGAGTATAAGGTGTGAGTTAACCAAGGCTTTAAATTTTTGTTTTATTATTAAGTCATTGTTCAAAGAGGTCATGATTCCGTAAATCAAGCTATGAGCATCTTGATCAGTGTCGCCCCTTTCATTCTCCTCCATTTCCCCCACTCCCATTCCTCTAGTAATGCAGTTCATTTTTTATGTCATACACATTGAATACAGGACTGTATTTGCTCACCTTCCCTCCTCCATCCATGGCCCACCTCTGTTTTCCCCCCACACCCATGAATAAGTTTCTACTTCCTGGTACTTTGTTAAATAGAGTACTAGCTGTTCAAAAGAATTTTGGACTCCTCTGCTAAGTGTATCATGCTTTAGTCAGTGTGTTTGTGTCTATATGCATGAAGACCTGTATATATTATCAGTATGTTTGTATTTTAGATCTAGCCTCCATATATGAGAGAAAACATGTACCAGTTGGCTCTCTGAGCTTCACTCACTTCACATAATTTTTTTCTAGATCTATCCATTTTCCCCAAAATGAAATATATATTTCTTCCTTCCTTCCTTTCTCTTTCTTTCTTTCTTTCTTTCTTTCTTTCTTTCTTTCTTTCTTTCTTTCTTTCTTTCTTTCTTTCTTTCTTTCTTTCTTTCTTTCTTCCTTCCTTCCTTCCTTCCTTCCTTCCTTCCTTCCTTCCTTGTCGGTCACAGGGCCTGAACTGTAGGTCTAGGTACTGTCCCTCAGCATTTCATCTCAAGGCTAGCCATCTACCACTTGAGCCGCAGTGCCACTTCTGGCTTTTTCTGCTTATGTGGTGCTATTCACTATTGTGAATAGTGCAACAGTGAACATGGATGTGCAAGTGTCTTTACCATATCCTGATTTGTAATGTTCTGAATAGATGCCAGGAGAGGTAACACTGGGTCATTGGAGTAGTCCATGTTTTGGACTGATTTGTAATGTTCTGAGTAGATGCCAGGAGAGGTAACACTGGATCATAGGAGTAGTCCATGTTTTGGATTTTTTTTGTGGACTCTCCAAACTGCCTTTCAGAGTTTTAAAATAGTGAGGTCAGCAAAGAGTTTGGCCTGAGCAAAGTAAGTACATTTGTCAACATTCAGAGAAGTTGTAGTCAGTGGTCTAAAACACTAATCGAGTGGGATTCAGAGAGATCTGTGCTGAGAAGCCTTTCCTTTTTTTCTTTTTTGTCAGTTGTGGGGCTTACACTCAGGGCCTGAGCACTATCCCTGAGTTCTTTTGCTCAAGGCTAGTGCCACTTTGAGCCACAGCTCTACTTCCAGTTTGTTGAGTGGTTATTTAGAGTTACAAGTCTTGTGGGGACTTTTCTGCCTGGGCTGGCTTCAAACTGTGATCCTCAGATCTTAGCCTCTTGAGTGGCTAGGATTATAGGTGTGAGCTACTGGCGCCTGGCTCTTTGTTCTTCCTTCTTTTTGCTTGCACAGTACTCTAGGTCCTGTGCTCTGATCTTTACAACACTCAATTGGAATTATTTCAATGAATAAAATCCCTCTGGTGCACACTTCCTCATGAACTAGGGATGACTAAGGCAGCCCTTGTATATCAGGCTTTAATACATAGATGGTACCAGATAGATGATGGCAAGCTGCTCTTTTTTGTTGTTGTTCTGGGGCTTGAACTCTGGGCTTGGATACTGTCCCTCAGCTCTGTAGCTCAAGGTTAACGCTCTACCACTTGAGCCACAATGCCACTTCGGGCCATTTCTGTTTATGTGGTGCTAAGGAATCGAACCCAGGGCCTCATGCATGCAAGGCAAGCACTCTACCACTAAGCCACCTTCCCAGCCCCTAAGCTGCTTTTTTTCCCCTCCTCTTTACTCTCTTCCAAGAAGGGATGCTTTGATAGATGAGAAAAATGAACCATTGCACCAGTACACTAAAGAGATGATTTATCTTTACACTGCAGCTGACATTAACAGAGGATGGTTAGTTTGCTCTGTAAATGTTTCACTCTATAGCAACTTGTACTTCATACAATCATCTGAAATCCCCCACCAGATTTGAGAGTAAGTAATGTTCTGGCCTTGGTGATGATAATTGCTAGAGCAGAAAAAAAAATCCTGTTCCTTTAAAAGCAAAATGTACTTTGCTCATATAAAGAGGCATGGGTGGGTGATGAGGAGGAAAGTTCTGCAACACACAGTCATGGAGAAACCCAGGACAATAAGGGTTCTGGGTAATATGTTTTACCTCTGAGCCCAGGAGGAAAGGGATGAGAGTTTGTGAAGAGCAAGAGTGTTGACACAGTAACCTAAGTAAGAAACCATTTACTCATGCCAAATTCTACAGTGTGGGTTTTGTTTTCTTTGAATAACTTTGTGCTCATGGAGTATATCCTGCATTAATACCTATACAAATGTGGAAATGAAGGAATATTATTTGCTTGTTTATCTGTACCAAACAAACAAACAGGAACTCAGGATTTCACATTCTCTTGTTTTTTTCTGCTCACAAGTGGCACTCAGCCAACTGAGCAATGCTTCCATTCCAGCATTTGGATAGTTAATTGGAGATGAAGTCTTGTAGACATTTTTCTGTCTGGGCTGGCTTTGAATCATGAACCTCCAGGTGTCAGCCTCCTGAGTAGCTAGTTGACATTTTCAAATGCATAGTTTGATGCTGGCAGTTAAGCCATTAGCTATTTTACAAAAAAATATTAATTTAATATTTTATAAATTGTTATTGTAAAGATACTGTACAGGGGGTTACAGTTACATAAGTAAGGTAATGAGTCCATTTCCTATCAAGCATTGTTACCCCTCCTTTGTTTTTCCCTACCATCACTACCTTCTCCTCCTTCCCCAACTCCTCCCTCTGCACCAATCCCTTCCCCCCTGAAGTTGTAAAGTTCGTTTTCAACATAGTATTTTGTACTTCTCATCATTACAATGGGTCAATCTGTATCCTTATTTCAGAATTTTGTTATTTCTCTTCCCCTCCCTAAATTAGAAAAATGTTTATACAAGAAGCAGCGGAAAGGAATCAAATACAGTGAAAGCAGGGGTTATACCATGGGGGAAGAACATACAAAAGAAACAAAAATATCATGTATTACATTAAAAATAACAGTGACAAAGATAAAACCTCATGTGTCCCTATCTTGGGGTTCATTTTGTTTAGCATCATCAAATATGGTCATACATACATAGCTTTTGACCTTTTCTGCTTGTCTAGTGAGATTATCCTAGATGTATACTAGTTATTGCAAATAAGGGAAACCATGGAACTTATGTTTCTTTGGGTCTGGCTTATCCCACTTTTGGGCATTTACTCAATGCCGTACTAAAGCTACCAGTACAACCATGTTTATTGCAGCATTATTCACCATAGCTAAGATATGGAACCAACCCAGATCCCCTCAGTAGATGAATGGATCAAGAAAATGTGGTATATATACACAATGGAATTCTATGCCTCCATCAGAAAGAATGACATTGCCCCATTTGTTAGGAAATGGAAAGACTTGGAAAAAATTCTATTAAGCGAAATAATTTAACATTTTTGAAACATGATTATTGAATATATCCTTATAAATAAACATATATTAGTCACATATATGTGTATATGAAGTAAATCTGCATATAGCAAATTTCTATGAAAGCAAAGAATTTCTGTGTAACTCAGAATTGTATAGGTTTGTGAGTTTGTTTATATGATCATGCTATGGACATAATGGTCATTCTGACTGAGGAGAGGCAGAACCTCAATATTGATTGGATTTCCATTGCCTTTATAGTTGAGAATATTGAGTTTTTTTCAAGTGTTTTTTTTTGGCCATTTATTTTTCTTTTGTGAGAACTGTCTGTTCAATTAATTTGCCAATTTATGAATTAGGTCGCTTTGTGGTATTTTTTAATTTCTATTATCTTCTGGATGTTAATATTATCTTTGATTACTAGTCTGTAAGGACTTTCATTATGTGGATTGTGCCTTCATTTTTGATCATTTGAGGGTTTTCTTTTCTATTTTGACTAGATTCAGTTCTGTTACTTTAGATAGAATATCTGATGGACAGATGATCAACTGATTTCTTTCTTTTGTCAATTTACTTTCACTTACTATCTCCACATTGCTAGCATGTGAGATATTTTATGCCATTTCTCATTGTCTGATCTTAAAGAAAAATGTCATGATTTTGTTCAGGCAAATTTATGCTACAAAATTTCATAATATGTACCTGTCTCCATCAGTCAATATGTGATTGCCTTGAATTTATTAAGCAGGATCAACCTGCTTATAGGAACAGCTATTTCCCTATAAGGATTGTGTTCTATGCAATTGTGAAATCTAAACTTACTGAAAAGCCAATGAATGGTCTTGTAATCAATTTCACATCTATCTGAAAATGTATTCAAGCTGTTAATGCTTTTCCTCTTGATCACGTGAGTTATTTCAGCAGTTTGAAAACTTATTTGATAAATATAAAAAAAAAGTTTATCAGAGGGTGTCAGTATCGCCAGTTTTCAGAAAGGTCTTGTACTGAGGCTAGTCTGACACTACTTTGTGTCTTTCCCTGAGTATCTTATTGATCACGTTGTCCTAGTTTCCCAGGTGTTTTCTATCCCTAGTGAATTGAGAACTTCTCAGCAGCAGTTTTAGGCTCATCTTCATGTCTAGCACTTAGTTCAGATTCAGATGTATCATATATGTTGGCAAGTAATACTATTGAACTGTTGCTGCTACAAAATCTTCTTTAAAGTAATAGTTGTGCTCATGACTTGTTGATATCATGTTTGGGAAAGAAATATGTTTGCAAGAAAGATGTTGGGAATGGATTCAGTGGCACATGCTTGTAATCCCATCTACTTGGTAGAAGGAGATCAGGAGGATTGCATTTTGAGGTCAGATAGGGTTAAAAGTTAGTGATACAGAAGGAAATTCTAGCATGATGACCTCCCATGATATCTCCCCTTCCTCTTCCAAGGATGCTTTGTGTCTCATTCGGGTCCAATGACTGCCTAATTATAAACTATGACTACACAGGGGATTCAGGGGAAAAGGCTGCCCAGTAAAATGTCCTCCAAAATAGAGCAACTAAATTAAGTTCCTATAAAAGAAGTGTGATGGTCTACTTTTAATGTCAAAATATCAACATATTATTTGGTAATTAATTTAACAAGAAAGATATAAGACTTAGATGAAGAAAATTATAAAATACCAGCACATTACATAAGAGTTGGTCTTGCTTTAAAGCTTATATATATATATATATATATATATATATATATGTTTATGTATATGTCAGGCTCTATAGCTCATGCCTATAATCCAGGCTATTTGGGAGACTGGGATCTGAGGATCAAAGTTAGAAGCAGGGCCAGCCAGGAAAGTTTGTGGGACTTTTATTTCAAATTAGCCACTAAAATGTTGGAGTTGTAGCTCAAAGTGATAACGCAGTATCCTTGAGAACAAAATCGCAGAGATAGTGCTCAGACCCTGAGTCCACCCACAACCACCGGTACACACACACACACATTTATAAAACACATTTAGAGTTAATCTTTTAATAGTTGGTTTAATGAAATGATTTTGGCTTACACATAAAAATAAATCCTTAAGAATGTTTAAGGGAGAAATAGTGAGTCAACATGACTTAGAGTTTCAGATTGCATTATTAAATATAAATAGTCTTATAAGTAATTATGGTTTGCTCATGGGAATATGAAAACTGGAAAATTAAAATGCTGAAAATTCAAAAATAGAACCTAGCATGTATAATAAGCCATTATTGTATGACAAAGGGAATATTTCAATATAGAAATAAACTACAGATAATTTAATACATACATTAACAAAAGTAATGTATTATTTAATAAAAAAATTACTAATTACCCACAAGGAAAATATAAAATATGGGTTATTTTCTTCACCATGCCAAAAATCATTTGTTTGGTTTAGATATTAAAGAGTAAAATAAAAAGTCTATTAAAAATTCTAGAAGATAATATAAACATTCCAGATGCAATTGAAGACTTCTGACATGTAAAGTCTATGAAATACACAGCTAATTGAGTATATAAATTTAAAAATCATCATCATGGAAAAGATTATCACAAAACAAATAAACAGATAATATTGAAGCAAACTTTGAGAATCAGAGGAAAAGCTAAGAACTCAAAGTTAATAAAAAGAACAGTAGTAACAAAAGGTATACAAAAGGTATAAAGAGAATATTTCTATCTGTAAAAACCTATGTAGTCAAAATAATGAAAAAAAATCCAGAAACACAGTCGTTAAGCAAAGACAAGCAAAGGTATTAGAGGTCATATTATTCTCATACTGGAAAAATATTGATCTTAAAATCCATTTGGTAGTAGGAAAAAATACCATATTTGTAAAAGAAATGTGAGCGCAATGTTTAAACATCAAAATACATTACAACTCATTAATCTCCTTATCATCTGTTCTGCGTAAAGAAAAAAATTCAGTCTGTAAAGATTACCTTAAAGTTCTTTGCATGTTAGTAATAAGATAGGCAAATAAATATTTGTGCTTCTAGCCCACTAAATACAACGAATGAAAACATGTGTTTTCATTTTTGAAATATTTCTATGTCATTGCAGTTATTCTACTTTAAACATTTTCTTAAAGCCCTCCATGTGCATGTATAAAGGTGTGTATGTGTGTGTGTGTGTGTGTGTACATGTGTATGTGCATACAGACTATATGAGTTACGATTAGGCAAGTAGTAGGTAAATAAACTGGGCTACTTAATGGGGAGGAACTAAGACAAAAGTTATGTAGAGGTCATGGGGAAGGACAGAAGATACAAAAGTGATTGTTGCAGTTTAAAAACAAATTAAGGGCTATGTAGGCATAATTGTATTTATTTTATATATAAACTTATATCTCTGTAAATACAGATATAACATAAATTTTAGACAAGCTTTAAGCCTCTGGCTGGTCCTGAGTTAATAGGACCAATTCCAGAGGTTAACAGTGTATCTTTCAAATTTTTCTAGAACCAAGAAGTTCCATTGTTGGGAATTCTCAAAGTAAAGAAGGAAGTGACCTCCATAGTTGTTTCCATGGATTGATAGTTTGGTGTACTTTCTACTGACTTCTTTTAAAGCAATGAAGCCATACATATTCCATTTCTTTTTGAGAATTGACTAGAATAAGAGAGACGTGTGTTGAAACAGGGTTTAGGTGAGGGTGAAAGTGTGGCAGCCAGCAGTGGGGAACACAAGAGAGAGGACATGGCATTGGAGAGCATCCCTGGTCAGTCAGAACCAACTGCATTGGAGGGGCTGGTATCAGCACTCTAATTGGACTGCAGGGAGGAGACAGCTGAAGTAGCAATTGGAAGGTTGCTACCTTGAATGTCCCTAGTGTCTTGAAGACTTGTTCTCCAGCCTGTGGCACTATTGGAGAGCAGGAAACTTTAGGAGGTGGTGCCTACTGAAAGGAAATAGGTCACAGAGGTGTGTCTTTGTAGGTGATAGTAAGGCTTTGGCCCATTGTCCCCCCCCCTTTCTCTTTTTGCTTCCTGATTGCCATGAGATGAGTAGTTTTGCTTCAACAGGCATTTCCTATCTTAACAGGCTACTTCACCAGGGGCCTAGAAACAATGGAAACAACTAACAAAGGTCTAAAACCGCATGAGCTAAAATAAACCCTGTTTGTTTTATTATTTTATTGTGAGCCTGGGGCTCACAAGTATAATCTTAGCTACTCTGAAGGCTGAGATCTGAAGATCATGGTTTGAAGCCAGCCTGGGCAGGAAAGTCCATGAGACTCATCTCCAAGGAAACACCCTAGAGGCCAAAAGTGGAGCTGTGGCTTAAGTAGTAGAGTGCTATTCTTGGGGCACAAATGCTCAGGGAAAGTGCCTAGCCCTGAGTTCAAGATCTAGAACTGGTACAATTTTTTTTTAATTAATAAAGAAACCCATCCTCCTTTTAGGTAGAATTGTTTCAGGTATTCTGTCATGGTGACTGCAAACTGACTAACACAATCGAGTATGAAGATGCCTTTCTGGGACAAGGAGACAGACACAGGTGCAATCATGAAGTGAATTTTGAGGCTGTCCGGGACCTTGAGCAAATCAATCCTTTAGAGAACAGAAAGAATTTTTGATGGTACATGGCAAAGGTCAAAAAGAAAAGTAGAACTAGCTGAAGGAAAACGCCAAGTTTAAATGAAAAATATTCATCTGCCTAAACACACTCTTGCTCCAGGCAGAAACGTTTTCTAGACTTGGCAATTCAGGGAGATAGAACTCACCTTGTGAAGGGTGGGAGTGAATCCAATGGGAAGGCACTGGTGGAGCTGTGGAGGGTCACCCTGTATTAGAGAAGAAAGGAAAGAGAGATTGAGAGGGAAAAGAGAAAATCTAGATCTCGTTTAAGGAATGTATGTGGGTCCTTACATACCCTTAAAAGTACTAGGAAAAGACAAGAGGGATAGCAATCATTTTGGCCATCAAAAAGTCCGTGCAATAGTTGCTCAGAACTCAGATGAAATGAGTCTGAGGTGACCTTGGCCACCTTCTAATGCTGCTATTGGGCATCCCGCAAATCCTCTGTTGAACCTGTTACTGGAGACACGGACACAGTGACCTCTTCCATGCCAATTTCACTCAGCTTCAGCCTCCCTGGCCTGCCTCTGGATGTATGATCTGCAGCTTCTCATTAAAAGACAACCACCAGGTACTCAACACAGGTAGAATACTGCACTTTATGGGTACAGGCATGTATGTGTGTGCATATGTGTATACCAGCACATGAGTGTGTGTGTTGTAGAGTGATCTTTTGACCAAAGAGTATATGCAAATGGATAAATTTCTCCTTTCCTTTTGCCCAGGCAGACACATATCCTGAGTACACTTTATGGCTTCTCTTTTGATCCTTTCGGTTAGAGAATATTAATTGCTTGAACATTGCAGCAGCCAACTCCATAATGTATTTTTCTATTTCTCTCTCTTCTCTGATCGGGCTTGCTGTCCCTCCTTCAGACACCCCAAGAAATCATGGCATTTAAGCCTGTTTTGGGCTCTGATTCCTGGAGAACCAAGCTAAGATGCATGCCATTTCAGAAAGAGAAAATGGTCCCATAAGAGGGGTATGGTATAGAGCAAAGGCTCTTTAGAAAAAGGATGCTTTTGAATCCTTATTTCCTGTTACATTTCTTAAATGAGTTTAGATTGTCAATTATTTTCTAAATGTCTATAATGGGTTGAGATCGTTAGGTGAATAGCCATAGATGGACCAAATGTTCTATAATAGCTCTTCAATTAATTGCCAAATATATAATAGAGGGTAAAAAAATCAGCTATTTTTGAATAAAATGCCTTTCTAATTAAAAATCTTTTAGGAGGAACTGTCCTAATTTTCTTTTATGTGTGTTGAGAATTTGCCAAGAATTTAAGACTTCCATCTTTTATACCAGTTTTCTGGATTCTAACACTCCCTTAGCTCCATTGTTAATTTTATGTCCTAATCCAAAATTACTTCTTCAGGCTTTCTTTTCTTCTTTCTGTTCCCCCAATTTACTAAGCTTTTGGAACATAGTTATCCTGATTATGCTTTTGTTATTTAATTATGTGACCTATTGTCATTTTCAAGCAGATTTTCAAATAATAGTATGTACTGTTTTGACACTAAACTGAGAAATTTCCAGTTTTTATGCCTATCTCTTTTGATCTCAAGGTTATTCAAAGAATTATGTAGTGTTAATGGACATTAGAAGCAAGACTAGGGCTTAAGATTCTTCAGCCTACTGTATTTAATTAAGAGAGCTCATCCAATTTACTGCCTCTGTTTGCTTAGAGGTTCTCAGCTACTGGTAACAATTTCTAGAAAGCAACATCTTAAACTTTTTGGTTCCTTGATATTTCTGGCATTTCAAATCAGGATAAATCTCTTTGAACTTTCTTCAAAAGGAGGAAGAAGCTCTTACAGGAAAACAAACCAGTTTGTGCTAGGGTCCAAATTTAACTATTGAGCTTTTTTTTTTTTTCAGTCGGGTTATACCTCTAATTTTGATTCTGTGAAACTGAATAGGAACATGGTAGAAATCAAGTGTTCCTGTTGATCTCTTGTCTCAGTCACTTCCCCTTGGAATCACTTAAAAGGGCATCTGGAAGCCTGGAGATGATTGTTCACACATGTAATCCTAGCTACTCAGGAGGTTGAGATCTGAGGATTATGGTTCGAAGCCAGCCCAAGGAAGAAAGTCTATGAGACTCTTAATTCCAATTAACTACTAAAAAAGTTGGAAGTGGCTCAAGTGTGGCTTGAGCTGTGGCTCAAAAGCTGTGGCTCAAGTGGTAGAGTGCTAGCCTTGAGCAAAAAAGCTCAGAAATGGTGAGCATTTCTTCATGTGTCTATTGGCTATTCTTATTTCCTCTTCAGAAAAGTCTCTCTTTAAGTCTTTAGCCCACTTATTAGTGGGTGGTTGTTTCTTTGAGGATTTGTTTTGGGGGGATTTAATTTTTTGAATTCTAAGTATATTTTAGAAAGGAGGCCCTTGTCTTTTGTATGGCTGGTAAAGATCTTAAAAGAAATGCAAATCAAAACATTGAGATTCCACCTCACCTCAGAATGGCTAAAATCAAGAACTCTAATAATAACAGATCCTGGAGGGGATGTGGCCAGAAGGGAACCTTACTGCATTGTTGGTGGGAGTGTAAACTTGTTCAACCACTTTGGAAAGCAGTATGGAGGTTCCTCAAAAGACTCCACATAGAACTCCCCTGTGACCCAGCAATCCCACTTTTGGGCATTTACCCGAATGATCACAAACAAGTCCATACTAAAGCTACCAGCACAACTATGTTTATCGCAGCATTATTCACTATAGCTAAGGTATGGAACCAAGCCAGGTGCCCCTCAGTAGATGAATGGATCAAGAAAATATGGTGTGTGTGTGTGTGTGTGTGTGTGTGTGTGTGTGTGTGTGTGTGTGTAATGGAATTCTATGCTTCCATCAGAAAGAATGATACCACCTATTTGTAAGGAAATGGAAAGACTTGGAAAAAATCATGTTAAGTGAAGTAAGCCAGACCAAAGAAACATAGGTCCCATAGTTTCCTTTATTTGCAATAATTAGTATACGTCTAGGATAATCTTAGCAGATGAGCAGAATAGCTCATTAGCTATATATGAACATATAAAATGATGCTAAAAGGAAATGAACTCTAAGACACGTACACAAGAGGTTTTGTTGTTGTTGTTTTTAATGCACTATATGATTTTTTTTGTTTCTTTTGTATGTTCTTCCCCCTATGGTATATCCTCTGTTGTCCCTGTATTTGATTTTGGTACCCTGGTATTGGTATCCTGGTAATTTATGGTGTGTTGGAAATAAGCTGTACAACTTTGGGGGAAGGGGGGGAAGGAAAGTAGGAGAAAAATGAGGGAAGGGGTACTTATTACCTTACTTATATAACTGTAACCCCTCTGTACATCACCTTGACAATTATAAAAAAAAGCTCAGGGACAGCACCCAAACATGTGCACACAGACATAAACACACACACACACACACACACACACACACACACACACACACACACACACACAACATCTGGATCACTGAAGTTCTATAACAAAATATATAAATATGCCAATGATATTGAGGGCTAAACTCTGTAAGGGACCAAAATCCAGACTGCCTGACGTTTGTTTTCTGAATTTGACACAGGTTACTCAATTACTTTTCCTTCTCTCTTCTCTGCAGCACAGATAATAACTCCTACCACATCATCAGATTGCTAGACCATAGAAAGGACTTTGACACTTTCTTCATTATTCACCATAGTTGCTAACATAACCCGCAGTCAATTTCAATAATACTCTGCAATATCTATGGGATACTTTGTAAGGACTATTGAGGATTCAATTAAAAACCAATGCCTTTCAGGAAAAGCAATGCTGTATAACCTTAGGGTCATTGTCATTGTTTTCTCAAGTCTTTGAGCCCTGGGTTCAAATCCTAGCTATGCCACTCATTAGAAATTATTAGCACTTAAATGAGCTACTTAACCTTTCAGTGAGTGTTTCTTTTTCTGAAATGGGAGGTGATTATGGTGTTGACCTCCCAGAGTTGTCATGAAAATTTAATTACATTTTCTGTTCTTTATTTAAAGCAGTGCCTGGGAGGGTTGGCCTCACAGACACGTGACCTGTGCCATGACACAAGGTGTTATCTCAGAACTATCTCATGCTTAGGTTAACATTCCACTGATGGTAACTTAAAACTCTAAATGCCTTCCTGACATCAGAGGAAATGTAATGGTATGAATGCCCTCTCTCATCCAAGCTGATCCATCAGCATGGAGTATTTATGGTATCCTGAGAACACAGAATCTAGAACACAGAATGGCCCACTGAGAGTCAAAGAAGAATCATATAAATATGTTGTCTGTGACTGAGTATGTGACAATACTGACAGCCCACATACAACACAACTTCTGCTCCAAATAGAACTTGTTTAAAGGTAAGAAAGAAGGCAACACTGTTGTAGCAAGCACAAATGACCCAGACATCTTATCATGTTCTTCCTCCTCCCCTGTAGTTCCAACTATTCACCAACCTCTTGCACTGCAAATGATCAGAAGGAATTGAGATCCTTTGCCTTACTGTTGTCTGATCATCAGTTGTGCGCTTGCATCAAGAATTGAAATAAACAAATAAATAAACATCTAGTTTACTCCTCTAGAAAGAAAAAATATGTGCAGACAACCTATGAGAAATATGACTTGTACAAATTCAATAGTTGTGCATAGGAGAAAAATACTCATAGTTCCATTTTAACCCAGTATCACACAATATCATAATAGGCAATGAAATTCATGACAGAATGTTTAAAAACAAATTCTTCTATACTTGCAATGACATAACATAGCAAATGAAAAAAGCCCTGGCAAATCAAAAACCAGATTGAGGAAGAAAGGAAAAACAATCACTACATTTTGGTAGCTGTTGCAATATTTTATTCTTGCCCTTTGAAGAAAGAGACTCATATTTTCATTTTGCATGTAGCTCTCCAATTGGACCTGGCGATTGGCATATCATAAATTTTATCTATCTGTCTGTCTGTCTATCATTTATCTAGCTGCATAGATATACAAACATACACTCATATATTCCTCAGAGAAATCATGGCAGATTTATATTTTAACACTTAACTACCCCTGTTTGGGGAACTTCATCCCTCCCACAAAATGATACTAAAGAGCCAGTTATGAAAATTTTATAGTATATATTGAATTTGTTTTTTGTTGGTCATGGGGCTTGAACTCGGGGCCTGGAGACTGTCCCTGAGTTTTTCACTCAAGGTTAGCATTCTACCACTTTTAGCCACAGTGCCACTTGTAGTTTTCTGGTGGTGAATTGGATAGAAGAGTCTTAGAGACTTTCCTGCCTGGACTGCTTTCAAACCATGATCCTCAGATCTCAGCCTCTTGAGTAGCTAAGATTTTAGGTATTAGCCACTGGTGCCCAGTACACACACACACACACACACACACACACACACACATATACTTATTCAATTCACACACACTCACGCACACATATAATTTTGTTCCCATCTCTTGAAATTTCTAGTATTCCTCTAAAAACTTGGCTATTTTCTAAGCATTTTCAAAAACATTATTTTATGGAAACCTTACAGCCCTTTTGAAGTAGGTAGTAAAGAAGCTGACAATAATGTGTGTGGCTGGCCAGTCACCAGCATCTCCCAGAACACTGCCTGTGGACTTCATTGCCACCTAGGGTCTGACCCCTCTCAAGTCTTACAGGTTCAGAAAACAGACCATGCCAGTTCTCCAGAGCTGTCCTGTATCCACACATGCTGATTCTCATCAACTAAATCCACAGGAAGATACGGTTCAGAGCCTAGAATGCCAATGCACTCATTTATAGAGAGGATGTAGCTTTCCAGTACAGCAGAACATTTCTCTCCCCATAGAAAAATCCCAGAAGCTCAATTAACAGAAGGAACCTGATGGCAGTGAAGTTGGCACAGAGAGGCTTCGTACCTCCTGTGTGAACAGCATCAGGCTCTCACGTCTGATAGACGGTCTGGACATTAAGGAGAAGCTGGCGAGTTGTCATCATTTTATCTTCTTAAGAATCAACTGATAAAGTTCAGCCTTCCTTTCTCGTAGACTCCTTGCTGATTGATTCGTTCTTTCTTGGGGTATGTGATTTTTATCAATAAATAATAGCCAGACTCTTTCCGTTCCTGATTCCATCATTGGGAACAATTTTCTTTCCTCCTGGAGCTTTCTTATGGAAGGCATTTCATAGGACACGTGCCAGTTTTAAAGCTGAACTCGGCTTTATGGACTGTGTTGTTCACATATCTGTGCTAAGATAGGTCTGTCTTCATTTTACAAAATCACAAATTGGCAAGGGGATGTTAGTGACTTGATTGGAAGAAGGAACACTCATGGTTACCTATGGAGACCTTGCAGATAGATGGATAGGCAATTAGACATTATAGCAATTAGACATGACTCTGTACTATAATGTATCTATTCACTTGGAGTTTGAGTACTTTTTAAACTTTTAAGATAGCTTTATATTGTATATATTGTATTACCTTCCTGCCAAACTCATTGACTAGACCTACAAAACATTAAGATCTGTTTCTTAGTTCCCTCGTACTCTATTTCCTCTCCACTTATTCCTTCTTCTGTATGTGTTCTGGCCTCAGAGGGTTTTGTGTGTGTGTGTTTCCTTTTATTCATTTTATTGTGAAGATGCTGTACAGAGGGGTTACAGTTACATGAGTAAGGTAATGACTACATTTTTTGTCGAGCATTGTTACCCCCTCCTTTGTTTTTTTCCTACTATCCTTTCTCTCCCCCACCTCCCCTACTTCTCCCCCCACCCCATGAAGTTGTAAAGTTAATTTCCAACATAGTGTCTTGTGAGTATCAGTGTTGCAATGGGTCATTCTGCATCCTTGCTTCAGCATTTTGTTATTCTCCTTCCCCTCCCCAAATTAGATAAATGTATATACAAGATGCAGGGTACCAAAATCAAATACAGTGACAACTGGGGGAATACCATAGAGGGGAAGAACATACAAAATAAACAAAATCCCTTTTCCCTCTATCTAGAATGAACTTTCCTCAATATGCAAAATGTTTCATCACTTTGATTCCTTCAGAATGCTCCTAAATTTTAGCCCATTACTTTTAGTTTCCTTCCTTCCTCTCTCCCTCCTTCCCCCTTTCTCTCTTCCTTTCCTTCCTTCCTTTCTTCTTTTTTCTATGCCAGTCTTGAATTCAACATTTGGGAACTGTCCTTTCCCTTTTTCCTGAAGGATGGAGCTCTACCATACAAGCCACACTTACACTTCTAGTTTTTGCTGGTTGATTGGACATAAGACTCTCAGAGACTTTCCAGGCTGGCTTCAAACTATGATTCTCAGATTTCAGTCTCTTGAGTAGCTAGGATTACATGTGTGAGCCAATGGTGCTGACCTACACTTTGCTGTTCTTTGTAGAACTTAATGATGGTATTAAACTTATGAATTCATATATGTATGATTATTAATTATTTGATCATCCTAGTTTGCTATAGGCTTCAAAGTATCTTTCCTAGTTTTCTATCTTTGTAGTCTTTTAAACATCCTGCCACACTAGACTTGGCTCAATACAAATAAAAATAAATGGACTTAAGGCAATTAATTAAGTCTGCTCCTTACTAAATGGATAAGAAATAGTGTCTGTGGTCTAATATCCATGTTCTACTGATTTATTCATTAAGCAACTTTTTCTTGAGTGGCTATCTAGTACACAGGTTGGATGCTCATGTATATTGAATGAAGATAAAAATAGATAAATAATGAACTGCTGTTAGAATTGAGAGGAAGCAAAGTCACTTTTGACCGTGTCATAAATCAGGAGAGGATTGATTGGAAAGGTAGAATTTAAATTAGATCTTGAAGGATATGTTGTTTGATTTATTTCTGGGGAAAGGGCATGAAGGGCACCCGGGACACACTGCCTGTATATCTGTACCATTTTCTGCTCTGTCACTTAAACAACCTAGGAACAGCCTAGAAAATAATATCTATGAGGGCAGAGACCTTTTCTATCTAGTTCATCTGTATATACAAGCATATACACATATTCACAGATATGTAAATGTATTGGTATTTATTACATAACAGTATATATCCATCTATAAATGGGCAGCTAAACACTAAGAGCAAAAAGGTGCTACAAAATTTGCAATGTCAGGTGTGGTGGCTCCCACCTGCCATCCTACACTCCTTAGGAGACTCAAACAGAAGATTGATACCTTACCAAGCAATCAGAAGGATCATGCTGGAAAGCTAGCCTTGTTAAAAGTGTATAAGATCCCAGTCTCGACCAGTGAAAAGTGATTATGGTGATACATGCCTTTCATCCCAGCTATATAGGAAACATAAATAGGAGGATCATGGTCCTGGCTAGCCTTGGGATAAACACAAAGACCCTATTTTAAAAATAACCAAAGCAAAAGTGCTAGGGCAATGGCTCAAGTGGTAAAGCACCTGCCTTGCAGGTCTTGAATTCAAACTCCAGCACTTCCCAAACCAAAAAAGACATGCCTTACATCTTTATAAAATATTTCCCAGAAGTTTCACCTATGTGCTTA
>NW_012267236.1:2426982-2459793 GCF_000151885.1 Dipodomys ordii | reverse complement strand
TAAAAATAGCCAATGCAAAAAGTACTAGAGCAATGGTTCAAATCTGCCTTGTAGGTCTTGAATTCAAACTCCAGCACTTCCCAAACCAAAAAAGATAGGCTTTATATCTTTATAAAATATTTCCCAGAAGTTTCACAAATGTGTTTCTGTCTCATTAACCAGATTGCTACCTGACTTGAAAGACTCAGAGACTTAATCCTAACCTAACAATCATGTCCTGGGCTGAAAACTGGAAGGAGGGAAGAGACTATGTTGTCAAGATGGAAAGTTTCAATCATAAAAAGTGTCCTATTATTACTTCTGCCTTCTTAGAGATAGCATAGTGATGGTCCATATTAGGATTTGATAAACATGACCTAAGCATTATAGAAACAGCACAAACTAATGTATGTAGTATCTCAGATTTCAGTGTCATGTCATGTGTTTGTTCATTTGAACTTCACAATAGCCTTATGAAGTACTGTGTAATTCTGCACAACTGTTTCCTTTGTCAGATCACTAAGCTAGCATGTGACTGAAGAACAATTACATGCAGACCTTCCTTTGACTATTTGACTTTACCATGGCAAATCTAGGATAGACCCATAATGGTGTTCACTCTCTCCCCTGCTATTCCATATATCCCTAGAATTCCTAGGCAACACAATGATAGAAGAGAAACAAATAAATAGGGTCCATATGGGGAAAGAAGATAGCAAATTATCCTTATCTGCAGATGTTATGATTCTACAGTGAAAGACCCAAAGGATTCTACTTCAAAACTTCTAGATCTGGTAAACTCTTTTAGCAATGTGACAGGTAGGAAATCAACATTGAAAAAAACAGTAGCTTTTGTATATATCAGCAATAAATGGGCTGGAAAGGAAATTTTAAAAAAAGGTTCTATTCACAGTGGACAGAAATAAATAAATAAATAATAGAAATAAACTTAGCCAAAGAGATCTTTATAATTGAAACTAACACAGGGCTGGGAAGGTGGCTCAGTGGTAGAGTGCTTGCCTCATGTGCATAAGGGCCTGGGTTCAATTCCTCAGCACCACATAAGCAGAAAAATCCAGAAGTGGCACTGTGGCTCAAGTGGTAGATCACTAGCCTTGAGCTTAAGAGCTTAGGGACAGTACCAGGCCCAGAGTTCAGGCTCCATGACCGACAAAAAAACAATACAAAACAAAAAACACTAACACAATATTGGGAAAGAAATTTAACAGTATACCTCAAAATAAAAAGATGAACAACTGAAGGGATAAAAAACTGCATAATATGAGAAAAAAAACTTTGTCAGCTCCATTTCTGACAAGGTATTATTAACCAGAATATACAGGGAGTTCAGACAAATAAACTTCCAAAGAGTGAATACTCTATCAATAGACAAATGTACTGAACAGACGCTTCCTAAAATGGCCTAGAAATATATGAAGAAATGCTTAACATCCTTGGCCATAAAGGAAGTGAAAAATCAAAGTGACATTGAGATTTCACTGAGAACACTAAGAACAAAAACTGGCAAGGCTATGGAGGGAACAGGCACTCAAAAACCCATATGGAGTATCACACACAACACAGAGGGAGCAGGGGAGGGAGAGAGAAAGAGAAAGAGCAGGCTATCATTGTGAAATCCCTTTGAACGATTAGCATACTCTACAAGAATGAACCAGAAAGTAAAACCTGTGTCAGTTTGGAGGTTTCTTGAAAGAACTAAAAATTGAAATATGATATGATCCAGAAATAAGCAGTTTTGGATATTTAGCTGAAGGAATACGTGTCAGGGTGTTGTTACTGAAAATCAATGCAACAATCTATCTTGTTCCTTGCACCCAGTGAGAGAAGAGTTCAGGCAAGACACAAAGTGAAGTGAAAATGATAGGGAAGATTATTAGGGAGGAATTTTCTTCCTGTACATTGAAAGCAAGTCATCTCCAGGGTGATAATGACAGTGATTTTTACCCACATAAGGATTTATTGAAGTGAAATGGACTTGGAGCATTAGGTGCCCCCACAGAAGCAACCCTGAACTTAATCACTGTCCTAAGTTTGTGGGAGATTCACTCCATTACATTTGACCTTTGGGTGTAGTTTATTGTCTTAGTTATGTAAATTGAAGTTCTCTGATTGGAAGATCTAGTCACTGATCTACCTTAGGCTGGAATGAAACCCTTCATTAATCCTTAAGTGGGTGGGATGGTCAAAATAACACATCCTGTGACATTCTATAGAATTTGTTGGCCGCAAAGGCTCATCTCCTCTAAATTGGAAAGTTTATAATGTTTTCACTTAGAGACCTTGAGCTCTCATTCTCCATTTTAAGTTTCCTTTGTATTTCCTCATTGCTCATGGCTGTGACTGATCAAGGATATGGCAGAGATGCTTACACACCCATGTTCACTGCATCACTATTTACAATAGCCAAGCCACAGAAACAGCCTTGTTACAACTGGTAAATGGATCCAGAAACATGTGGCTTATATATGTTATGGAGTATTTATGGACTATTATTTTACTATAAAGAATGAAATTAGGTCATTTTTACATAAAGTTCAGAAGGACAAAGATCATGCTTACTTATGTGGAATCTAGACCTCAAAGATAAATGCATTTGTAAACTCATAAAGGATATGTATGTGCATTTGTGTAAATGCATGCTCCTGTGCACACACACATACAGGATTTTTAGAAACTGACATTGTTTGAAGGGGATTAGAGGGGGACAGGAAAGAATGCTAGAGGGTGAGTAGTATTGAAGAAAAGTTGGATCTGTGAATAAAGGTCCTGAAACAAAACTCACTAAAAGCTGTTACAGTAATAGGAAATAGGAAGGAAAAGGAACATGAAAGGCAAAAGAAATAATATGAGTGTGTTGTGTGTGAGTGTGTGTGGGGGGGAGAGAGGTGAGAGAGGTAGGAAGGTAAAGAGACAGACAGAGAGAGAGAGAGAGCTAGCTAGCTATTATTGTGAAATCCCTTTGAACAATTAGTATACTATATAAGAATAAACCAGAAAGTGAAACAAATCCTCTCAGGGGTGTGTAAACTAAGGTAAGGGAGAAAGGAGTAAATGAAATACTTTAGATACACATGTAAAAATGGAACAGTGAAACTTGGTGGGATTCGTTTGGGAAGAAAAAAAAAAAGAGAAGATGAAGGATAGCATCAGATTAAGACATAGTGGCTCCAGGTGAAGTCCTGATTGAAGAGTGGGCTCACCTGAAATGCCACCTCTAGCATAGTCTTCATCTGCATAACCACAAGGCACCCCTAGAATACAGGCCACTCCAATTCCAGGCTTGTCAGCAGCCTCCCGAACCATCTATAAAGGATGTTTTCTAAGTGTATTAGCATAATTAGGACTCTTTTTCAGCCAGGGGAAAGTAGGCCCAGGAAGCTTTTGAGGCTCTATTGTGAGAGCCTCAAAGTAGATTTGATTTTGTCCCAACCTGTCATCAGCAGTTGTAGCAGCTACTATGTGACAAATGAATTTTGTTTCTGAAAGAGGAAGTTTGTTTCTGTGGGAAGTGTGGATCAGGACCTCCCCTGTGAGGTTAGCCAGAGGATGTTTTCTCTGAGAATCATTTTCTTTTCTGTGATTTACTTCCAACTGAATGTCCCTTGTTGTTACCACATTTCCAAGTTGAAAGTCAATCTCTTAGCATTTGAGTGGGAGGTGTTAGAGTTCTGGAAACAAACTTTCACAGAATCAGTCTCTACCACCACTGCCCAGAAAGTGTACACTTCCATGTTTGGCACACTCATTTATAAAAGCGCCAAACCAATCATTTCTTCCTTACAATGTTGTAAGAAAGATCAGCACAAAGGTTGCATTTGAAATAGTGGAAAGCAAAGCTCTACTACTTGACACTAAATGTAAATTCCATATACAATAGACCAGTTTAACATACTAAAAACTCAGGAATAGAGAAATTTTTCATCATTATAATTTTCATGAATGAATGTCCTTATAACCAAATGTCTGTATGGGGAAGATGGATTGAAATTATCTCTTTGATTTTCTCATGATGGGGTGGCACCCAGGGTCTCTTCATTGACCTCTACTGTCATTCCCTGCTGTACTGACATGAATGATTGGAGCCTGGGGTCTGAAAGTTTTGTAGCAAAGGAATTTGACTACTCTCTTTTAATTCTGTTGGATTCATCTTCTTCTTTTTTTTTAAGTAAGTTTGTTATTATGAAAATACTGTAGAGAGGGGTTACCATTACATGAGCAAATTAATGGGTACATTTCTTATCCAGCATTGTTGCCTGTTCCTTTGTTTTTCCCCTACCATTCCTTCCCTCCCACCTCCTCAGCTACACTCCCACTCAACCCCCAACACCCATCTAAATTGTAAAGTTTCTTTTTTGACATAGCATCTTGTACATCTCATTGTTGCAATGAGTCAACCTGTATCCCTATTTAAATATTTTAAATATTTAAACATTCCCCTTCCCCTCCCCAAATTATAACAACATCAAATACAGTAAAAACAGGGGTTATACCATGGGGGAGGGACATACAAAGCAACAGAAAAAATCACATAGTACCTTATAAATACATTAGGAACAATAGCAAGGAAGAAAAACCACTTGTGTTCCTATCTTGGGGTTCATTTCACTTAACATCATCTTATCTGACCTTTTCTGCGTGTCCCAGACATATACAAGTAATTGCAAATAAGAGAAACCATGGTACTTATGTTTCTTTGGGCCTGGCTTACTTCACTTAATATAATTCTCTCCAAGTATTTCCATTTCCTAACAAATGGGGCAATGTCATTCTTTCTAATGGAGGCATAGAATTCCATTGTGTATAGAGACCACATTTTCTTAATCCATTCATTCTACAGAGGGGCATCTGGGTTGGTTCCATATCTTAGCTATGGTAAATAATGCTGCAATAAACACAATTGTGCTGGTAGCTTTCCTATGGTCTTGTCTGTGATCATTTGGATAAATGCCCAGAAGTGGGATTGCTGGGTCATAAGGGAGCTCCAGGTGGAGACTTTTGAGAAACCTCCATACTACTTTTCAAAGTGATTGAACAAGTTTACACTAAGCAATGCAGTAGGGTTCCCTTCTGTCCATATCCCTTCTGCATCTGTTGTTAGAGTTCTTGATTATAGCCATTCTAACTGGGGTGAGGTAGAATCTCAATGTTGTTTTGATTTGCATTTCGTTTATGGCTAGGGAGGTTGAGCATTTCTTCATGTTCTATTGGCCATTCTTATTTCCTCTTCAGAGAAGTTTCTAAGTCTTTTTTTTTTTTAATTGTGAAAATACTGTACAGAGGGGTTACAATTACATGGGCAAGATAATGAGTACATTTCCCATCAAGCATTGTAGCCTCCTCCTTTGTTTCTCCTTCCCATCCCTTCCCATCCTCCCTCCCCGTGCCCCCCCTCCCACCCAGTCCTCCTCCCCCCCCACCAAAGTTATAAAGTTCGTTTCCTTTTATTTTTTAATTTTTTTTAGAGTTTTTTTTTGTGTGTGTGAAAATACTGTACAGAGGGGTTACAATTACATGGGCAAGATAATGAGTACTTTTTTTTGGGGGGGGGGATCCGGTCGTGGGGCCTGAACTCTGGGCTTGGGCACTGTCACTCAGCTCTTCAGCTCAAGGCTAGCGCTCTACCACTTGAGCCACAGCACCACTTCCGGCTTTTTTCTTTTTGCTTATGTGGTGCTGAGGAATCGAACCCAGGGCCTCAGGCATGCAAGGCAAGTGCTCTACCACTTAGCCACCTTCCCAGCCCAATGAGTACATTTCATATCAAGCATTGTAGCCTCCTCTAGTTTGCTTTCGACATAACGACTTGTACATCTCATTGTTGCAATGGGTCCACCTGTATCCCTATTTAAACAATTTGTTTTTTCCCTTCCCCTCCACAAATTATACCAACATCAAATACAGTGAAAACAGGGGTTACACCATGGGGGAGAGACATACAAAACAACAAAGAAATCATCTTATAAATGAGTTAGAAACAATCACATGAAGGAAAAAAAAAACATTTGAATACATATCTTAGGGTTCATTTCCCTAACATCAACTTATCTGACCTTTTCTGCTTGTCTCAGACATATACTAGTTATTGCAAATAAGGGAAACCATGGCACCTATGTTTCTTTGTGCCTGGTTTACTTCACATAATACAATTTTTTCCAAGTCTTTCCATTTCCTAACAAATGGGGCAAGGTCATTCTTTCTGATAGAGGCATAGAATTTCACTGTATATCTAGACCACATTTTCTTGATCCATTCATCTACTGAGGAGCATCTGGTTGGTTCATATCTTAGCTATGGTAAATAATGCTGCAATAAACATAGTTGTGCTGGTAGCTTTAGTACGGCATTGAGTAAATGCCCAAAAGTGGGATTGCTGGGTCATAGGGGAGCTCTATGTGGAATCTTCTGAGGAACCTCCATACTACTTTCCAAAGTGGTTGAACAAGTTTACATTCCCACCAACAATGCAGTAAGGTTCCCTTCTGTCCATATCCCCTCCAGCATCTGTTATTTTTAGAGTTCTTGATTATAGCCATTCAATGTTGTTTTGATGTGCATTTCTTTTATGGCTAGAGAGGTTGAGCATTTCTTCATGTGTCTGTTGGCCATCCTTCTTTCCTCTTCAGAGAAGTTTCTCTTTAAGTCTTTAGCCCACTTATTTATTGGGCAGTTGTTTCTTTGAAGATTTGTTGTTGGGGGATTTAATTTTTTGAGTTCCAGGAATATTTTAGATATGAGACCCTTGTCCGGTCTATGGCTAGAGAAGATCTTCTCCCAATCTGTGGGCTTTCTTTTAATCTTGCTAGTTATGTCCTTTGCCATGCAGAAGCTCTGCAATTTCATGCAATCCCATTTGTCCAACCTTTCTTTGATTTGTTGTATTTCTGTGTCTCTATTAAGAAAATTTCGGCCTTTGCCAACAAGACCTAGGGTTTCTCCTATTCCATCCTGTAATGTTTTCAGAGTGTCTGCTTTGACTCCGAGGTCTTTGATCCATTTGGAGTTGATTCTGGTACAGGGTGATATATAAGGATCTAGCTTTAGTTTTCTAAAAGTGATTAACCAATTTTGCCAGCACCATTTACTGAAGAAGCTGTGTTTTTCCCATTTTATTTTTTTAGCTCCCTTATCGAACATTAGGTAGCTATAGGTCTGTGGGTTCATTTCTTGGTTTTCAATTCTATTCCATGGTCCTGAGGTCTCTTCTTGTGCCAGTATCAAGCTGTTTTGATTACTATGGCTTTGTATTAGAGTTTGAAATTTGGTATTGGCATTCCTCCAGCACTATTCTTTCTGTTAAGGATCATTTTTACTATTCAGGGTCTTTTATTTTCCATATGAATTTTTGGATTGCCTCTTCTATTTCCTTGAAGAATGAGATTGGAATATTGATAGGCATCGCATTGAATTTGTAGATAGGCTTGGGAAGTATTGCCATTTTCACAATGTTGATCCTTCCAATCCAGGAGCATGGGAGGTTTTTCCACTTTCCAGGTTCTGTTTTGATTTCCTTTTTCAGGTTTATAAAGTTCTCATCGTAGATGTCCTCACTTTTTTTAGTTAATACCTGTGTATTTTCTTTGTTGTGGGGTTATTACAAAAGGAGTTGCTTTCCTGATTTCAACCACACTCTTCTCATTGTTGGCAAACAGAAAAGCCATTGATTTTTGAGGGTTAATTTTTACCCTGCTACTTTGCCAAAGTTTTGAATCAGCTTGAGTAATTTGGGAGTGGAGTCTATGGGATTCTTTAAATACAAGGTCATGTTATCTGCGAAGAGGGAGAGTTTTACTTCATCTTTCCCTATTTGGATCCCCTTTATGTTTGCATCTTGTCTTATTGCTGTAGCTAGCCATTTTAATACTAAATTGAAGAGAAGTGGAGAGAGTGGACATCCTTTTCACGTTCCTCACTTTAGAGGAAATGGCTTTATTTTTTCACCATTGAGCTTAATGCTGGCTGTAGGTTTGTATACCCAGCTTTTATAGTATTGATGAGTGTTCGATGGATTCCTAGTTTTTCCAAAGCCTTCATCATAAAGGGGTGTTGGATCTTGTCAAATGCTTTTTCTACATCTTTTGAGATAACCATGTAGTTCTTATGCTTGCTCTTATTGATGTGATAAACTATATTAATTGATTTTCATATATTGAACCAGCTTTGTATCCCTGAAATGAATCCTGTTTGAATGTGGTGTATGATTTTTTGGATGAATTGTTGAAGTCGATTAGCCAAAATTTTGTTGAGAAGTTTTGCATCAATGTTCATCAAAGAAATGGGTCTATAGTTCTCTTTCTTTGATGAGTCACTGCCTGGTTTTGGGATGAGGATATGATGGCTTCATAGAATGAGTTCAGTAGTGAACTTTCTCTTTCAATTCATTGAATAGTTGGAGGAGTGTTGGTTTGAGTTCTGCTATGAAGGCCTTTAGAATTCCACTGTAAATCCATCCTGTCATGGGCTTTTCTTACATGGGAGGTCTCTTATTACTGTTTCTATTTCAATGCTTGATATGGGCCTGTTAATTTGGTTTAACTCATCTTGGTTTAGTTTCCGCATGTTGATATTTGCTAGGAAATAGTCCATCTCTGCCAGGTTCTCAAACTTATTAGCATAAAGGTTTGAGAAATATTCCCTTATACTGTTCTGAATCTTGGTTGTTTCTGTGGTGATGTTACCATTTTCATCTCTGAGTTTAATTATTTGTGTATGTTCTCTTCTTTTTCTGATAAGATTTGCTAAGGGTCTGTCAGTTTTGTTAATTTTTCGAAGAACCAACTTTTTGTTTTGTGGATTCTTTCTATGGTTTTATTGGATTCTAATTAGTTTAAGTCTGATTTAATTTTGACTATTTCTTTTCATCTAGTGGATTGGGGTTTAGCTTTTCCAAGTAGGTTCAGATGTTTCATTAAATTGTTGTTTCAGATCTCTCCAATTTGTTGATGTTGGAACTCAGAACTATAAACTTGCCTCTGATTACTGCCTTTGCTGTGTCCCAGAGGAGCTGGTAATTTGTGTGTTCATTTTTGTTGAATATCATGAACATTTGAATTTCCTTTCTAATCTCTTCCATGACCCACTGGTGATTCAACAGTGTGTTGTGTAGCCTCCATGTGTTACAAGGCTTTCTTTGGTGGCTTTTGGTGTTGAGTTCTAATTTTATTCCCTAGTGGTCTGAGAGAATGTGGGGCATAACTTCAATGTTTTTTAATTTGGACAAGTACTTTTTGGGGCTTAAAATATGGTCTATTTTGGAAAATGTTCTGTATGCTGCTGAGAAAAATGTGTATTCTGATGCTGCTGGGTGAACTATTCGGTAGACGTCTGTTAAATCTAGTTATCTATGCAATTGTTTAGAACTGCAATTTCTTTGTTGAGTTCAGTTCAAATTGATCTATCTATTGAGGATAGTGGTATGTTAAAGTCCCCAACAATTAATTCATTTGGATCTATGTGAGATTTGAGAGAAAGTAGTTATTGGATAATTTTGGGTGCTTTGTTGTTTGGTGAATAGAGATTTAGAATTGTAATATCCTCCTGAAGGAGAGATCCCTGCATTAGTATGTAGCAACCTTCTTTATCTCTACTCACTAATTTTAATTTGAATTCTATTTTATCTGATATTAGGATTGCACTTCCTGCCTGTTTATTGGTGCCATTTGCTTGGTGGATTTTATTCCAGCCTTTCATTTCAAAATATATTTGTTTTTTGGGGGCAAGGTGTGACTCTTGAAGGTAGCAGATAGAAGGATCTTGCTTTTTAATCCAACTAGACATTCTGTGTTGCTTAATTGGAGAGATAAGTCCATTAATGTTGAGAGTTGGGACTGAGAGGTGTTTGGTAGTTCTTGCCATGTTATCCGCCTTCTTGGGGGCTTCAACAACTGGGTTCTTCCTATGGTTCTTGGATCTTCAATTTGGGTGCGGTTTCTTGGCCTTTATTTTGGTGTTGTTGGTTTTCTATGTGTAGGACATCTTTAAGTATCTTTTGTAGTGCTGGTTTGGTGGAGATATATTGTTTCACTTTTTCTTTGCTATGGAAGGTTTTTATTTGACCTGTTATGAAGAGGAGTTTAGCTGGGTACAGCATTCTTGGTCGATGGTTGTCTTTAGGGCATGGCATACATCATTCCAGACTCGTCTTGCTTTGTCTCTGCTAAGATATCTGAGGGTATTCTAATTTGGTTTCCCTTTATAGGTGATTGATCTTTTCTCCTTGACAGCTTTAAGAATGCATTCCTTGGTCTGAAATGATCCTGTGCAGAATATAATGTTATGATGGTGGGATGTGCTGTTCTGGTCTGGTCTATTTGGGGTTCTAAATGTTTCTTATATCTGAATAGGCCTATCTTTTTGCATGTTTTGGAAGTTCTCTGCTAGGACCCTGTTAAACAAATTTCTTGAACCATTAACTTCTGTCTCTAGGTGCTCCTCTACACCCATTATCCTCAGATTAGGCCTTCTGATGGTGTCTTCCAAATGTTGAATAGATCTATCATATTTCTTGGCTTTGTCTTGGATAGTTGTATGTTCTTTCTCTATATTATCTAGGCTGTCTTCAATCCCAGAGATTCAATCTTCTGATGGTCTAACCTACAGTCAAGACTTTCTTTCTTTTTTTTTTTTTTATTGTGAGAATACAATCCAGAGGAGTTACAACTACATGGGCAAGATAACGAGTACAGTCAAGACTTTCTACTTTGTTTTTTATTTCCTTTCCTTTTTTATTTCCTTTCCTTCTAATTGGTCAGCTTTGGTGGCTTGAAATTCTTTGTTGGAGCTTTGTTTTAGATCTTGTATGAACTTCTTTACTTCCCTAATTTGGTGTTCAGTGTTTATTCTCAAATCACTTAGTTGATTGGTTATGGTTTCCTTGGACTCTCTTTCCTTCTGGTGGGATCCATTCAGCATTCCCTTTGTGGTTTCAGCTGTTTGTTTATGGATTCCATGAATGCCTCTATTGATCTTTGTCTGTTCTCATCCTGCACTCTCAATTCCTGTATCACTTTGATTAACTTCCTCATGCTCATGTAATTCCTGTATTTCTCTTTGACTCTTCTTAGCCTGCTCACACAATTCCTGCATTTCTCTTTGTCCTCAGCCTGCTCACACAATTTCTGTAGCTTCCTCACCTCAACAGATTCCTGTATTAATCTTTTGTTTGCCTCCTCTTGCTCCTTATCAAGCTTACACTGAGTCCTTTGCAGGTTTTTAATATTTTCATTCATCATATTTATCAGTAGTGTTTGTAGAGCTTTTTGGGAATTCTCCTCTGGATTATTTATTAACTGTTCTGTTACCTGATTATCATGAGTGGGAGTTGAGATACCAGACTTGCCATTTTTCTCCAGCTTGTTCTGCCCATTTGGTTTAAAAGTAACACCAATTTTGTGCTAGAACACTATATTAAGGCAAGCATCAACCAGAGTCCTGTAGTTGCACAGTCCAAATGGCTGTAGATACTATCTAGTTCAACAGATACAATCTATTCAGTATCAAACAACTATGGATTAATGGGCTAAGAACATCAAAGAGGGATTCAGCAAACCAGAAATTATTAGGTTTAGGGAGAGTTGTGGGGAAAAATAGGATTAGAGGGATGTGGAGTAGTAAAAGGAAAGATTGAATTTAACCAAGTCCCATTCTCAGAGAGGGAAATGGATTGGACAGAATGATGATAGAGAGATTAAAAAAAAACAAGAAAAAAATAGAAAAACAAAACTTTAAATTTAAAAAATGAAACACTTAAAAATCATGTAAATATAAAGAATTTATATTGAGAGATGAAAAGGATAGGATGAGAAGAGGGAAGAGATAAAAAGGAAACATGAAAAAAATAAAAATAAAAATTATGAAAATTAGAGTACTTGAAAATTATATAGGTATAAAGAGATAATACTACTATTAAAGAAGTTAAGCCCAAGAGGTTGTGAATTGAGTAACAATGTTCTGGATTAAGTATTTATACAATGTGGGATAAGGTCTAATAATTGATGACTGGTATATATCTGGGGATGAACAAAATAGCAATTAAGTCATACAAAAAAGAAAGAAAGAAAAAAAGGGGGAAAATGACTAAAAGATCAAAAGAGAAAAAAAAAGCACCTATGCACCCACATATTCACCTAAAATAAAAATTATGAGAGGAAAAAATAATAGAAAAGGTAGAAAAAATAGTTTTTTGATTTTTTTGGGGGTGTGGGAGAGAAAGATCTTGTATTTCCCCTGTGTCGGTAACCAGTCTCTTGGTGAGTCTCTGGTCTGCTTGTAGTGTTTGGTTTTCCTATGGCTTGGTTGGTTTCTTAAGTCAGTTTGTTTGAACAGGCAGATAAATGCTCCAGGTTACCCAGAATTTTGTGATCCTCCTCCCAGGCTAGTTCAGTGGGAGGGACAACTGCTTTGAGTATCACAAAAGAGGGGGATGGCTATTTCCTCTAGCTTGGAGTTGGTGTGAGGAGGCTAGGTTCTGGGTAGGGTTGAGGCCTTTCAACAAACAATAGCTTTTCCTTGGGGTGCTAGCTCCTGAGACACTCACAGAGCCCAGCCTGGAGCCATTCTCAGGGTTTATGTTTATGTTCAATTGTTTGTCTAGGCTGCAGTGGGGAGGGGCAGCCTCTGGCTCTGTTTACCCAGTGAAGAAAGTCATTCCTTCAGGGACAAAGCCCCCTCTGTTTGGGCCTGGTGACTTTCCCCTGGGTGGAGCTGAGCCTGGCAATTTAGTTCACCTCAGACATGCTAAATGGCTCTTTTTGTTTTCTTCCAAAGCTTGAGTGGGTGCTAGCTGCTTGGCCTGGTTGTCAGTATCAAATATGGAGATGTCTGGTGCTGGGGGAGGGGTGGCCTTCCCTCCTCTGCTCTGTAAGAAGGAGTGAGGATGTCAGGGTTCTATTTACCCCAGACTCTTGGTTCCTGGGCCACCCCTGGTCTCTGATCCACAGGATCAGAGGATTTCTGCTCCTTCTCAGTTCTTGCTGGTGGTGAATCTGCTCACAAGCCATATCTGGTGCCCTTGTCCCGGACTCTCTCTGTTGGTATGGTGGCCACGGCCGCCTCCACCGCAGCCGTGGCTACCGGCAAGTGCTCAGATCTGTTTATTTGACCAAGCTGCCTGGATTTTCCCTCTCTGGCCAAACTCTCTGTACTGTGATGGCACACTTGGTGTGTTTCTCTAGCCTAGGACTGTTCAATGCAACACTAAAAGTGGTTTCTATGTGAGAGCTTGTTTAGCTTCCAGCTTCTCTTCTGTCATCATTCTCTGGTCTCCAGATTCATCTTCTAAATGGTTTTCTTCATGCAACACATAGTTTGTTCCAAAAGCTCTGACAGATAAAGGTGCATAGGTACCGAAGTTCATTGAGGGGTACCTCATTTCAAGTATCACAAATCAAGGAAAATCAGGAGTTCTGTGTTCTGAAATTATGGTATTATTAGCACTTTTAAAAAAACCTGCTTAATATCTTCTACTTTTTCTTCATTTAATATTGTAAATTTTCAATTACACATGTAAATTTGTGATTACAAAGATCCTCACCATATTATTAATAATGATCAAATGCATAGTTGATGAAAACATACAGTAAGCCAACAAAAGATAGTAGATGTTTTCTATCCCTCGTCCCCTATTGTCCAACAGTCTTAAACCCCAGTCAAGTTCACGCTGCCCAAGTTTTGCTTCTGGAATTTCATGGACTTCCCTTCCTTTATATCTGTGAGCTGTTGCATTTTATTTTATTTTATTTTATTATTTTTTTTAAATTTTTTTTTGGTCGGTCATGGGGCTTGAACTCTGGGCCTGGGCGCTGTCCCTCAGCTCTTCAGCTCAAGGCTGAGCGCTCTACCACTTGAGCTACAGCGCCACTTTTTTCTGGTGGTTTATTGGAGATAAGAGTCTCACGGTCTCTTCTGCCCAGGCTGGCTCTGAACCGCGATCCTCAGATCTCAGCCTCCTGAGTAGCTAGGATTACAGGCGTGAGCCACCAGCGCCCGGCAAGCTGTTGCATTTTAAACCACAATGGACTGTGGAAGGTATTACTTATCCTCAGTGACTCATATGCTATGAATAAACTTACGTGTTAATTTTTAGTTAAGAGATTATTTTCAGAGAAAGCCTTGTGCAATAAAACTTTTGAGAGCTTATGTGTCTAGCAATTTGGTGCTCACAATTAAATAATAGTGATAGTAGATACACAATGTTATATTCAACATTCTTCCCTGTGAACAGCTTACTGCAATTGGGTCCTTGTGCCATTCTGGTGGCCAGCTGCCTTTGAGGAGGTTATAAATTTTAGATTTTTTTTTCTCCATAACTCAATAGAATTTACATATGTTGGTTTTGCATCCTGAAATTTTCTGAGTTAGTTTATTAGTTATAATAGGTTTTTGGTGATGTCTTTTGGTTTTTATATATAAGATCAAGGTGTCTTTCAACCGGAACTATTTCACTCCCTCCATTCTAAGTGAACTCCTTTCATTTCTTTCTATTCATATTGATCTATTCTTGATTTTTGGTTAGGACTTCCATTGTCATGCTGAATAAAAGGGGTGAAAGTGAGAATTTCTATCTTGTTATAGATCATAGAGTGAAAGTTGTCAGCTATTGTACATGCAGGGTGATATTAGCTGTAGACTTTTAAGTACGCCATTGATTATACTGAAGTACATTCCTTCCATATCTTATTTATTTAGAGATTGTTTTTTCCTTATGCCATGCTAAATTTTATGAAATGATTTTCTGTGTTTATTGAGATGATCTTACTCTATTCCTTGTACTCCCTTGATGTGGTGTGTCAAAACTTCCATCTTTTAAAGAAATGAAAGTTTCCAATTGGCTTTTCCTTTTTGATTTCTAGTTTTTTTGTTTTATGACCAGATTAGTCAATATAGTTTGATTTTTAAAAACTTGTGATTGGCGTTTGTGTGTGTGTGTGTGTGTGTGTGTGCTTATATATTCCAATGTGTTTCTGAGAAAAATCTGTACCTGTAGCTATTACATAGAATATTCTGTAGGTATTTATTAGGTCCATTTTGTCTAGGATTTAGTTTAAATTATGTCTCTTCATTGAATTTTGAAGCTCTTTATTATTTTTGTATTGGACTCTAATCCCTCCATTTAAGACTAATATTATATGCTTTATGTATCTGAGTGCTCTGATATTGGTTTATATTGTTATTTCTTCTTGCTCAATTGATTTCTATCATTTTATGACTTTCTTTTTCTGTTGATTTAAGAATTGTCCTATCATATATGCATGACTAATACTGTTTTCTTTAGGATTCTATTTGTATGTTATTCCATCATTTTTAGTGTGTGCATGCCCTTAGAGGTGAATTGAATTTCTTATAAGCAACATGTGTTTTCATCCAAGTCATTTCATGTCTCTTATTTTGAATATTTAGTTTATTTTCATTTAAGATGATTGTACCTAGCTAAGGTCTTACACTTCCATCTTGTTACTTGTTTTCATTCTGTTTCTTTTATTCTTTTCTATAGCTCTTTGGTGGTTATGTGATTTTTCTCTTTTAGTACTTTTCAATCCCTTGTCTATTATTTTCGATATATCTATTATAGACTTTTGCTTAGTGGTTACCATGAGGGTTATGGAAATATCTTTCAATTATGATATACTATTTTGAAATTCAAGAACTTAATATTATCTACAAGGAAAGAAAAAGAAAACCAAAATGAGCAAAATAGAAAGTCTAGTAAAAATCTAGTTTATTCTTCTTTCAGAGTTTGAATTTTACGTATCATTTTATCTCTTTATGTTTGCTTATCTCTTCACTTTTTCTTTTTGGTGGTACTGGAGTTGAACTCAGGGCCTTACAATTACACATAAAGGTGGTCTACTACTTAATGAATGCCTCCAAACCCTTTTTTGCTTTAGTTGTTTTTTTTTTGTTTTTTCTTTTTAGCTAAGGTCATGTTTTTGAGCAGTGCTGGCTTCAGTCCTCTATTCTTCTACCTCCATTTTATTAAGTAGTTGGGGGTGGTAGTTTTATATTACCACACCCAACTTTTTGTCACACTGGTTTTCAAACCATTTTCCCCTATCTGTCTTCTTCCTAGGGAATAGGGATTATAGATTTGAGCCAGTGTGACTGGGTTAATTTTTGTTATGCTTCCATAGTTTTGTTTTTCTTGTTTTCTTTGTAATTATTAGTGTCTCACCTTGAAAAATTCCCTCCAACATTTCTTGTAGATCATATCTGGTGGTGCTAAATTATCTCAGGGTTTTAGCATTGGGGATTTTGTTTTGTTTTGTTTTAAAATCTCAACCTCACTTTTATTTTTTATTTTTTTTTTGTCGGCTGTGGGGCTTGAACTCTGAGCCTGGGTGCTGTCCCTCAGCTCTTCAGCTCAAGGCAAGTGCTCTACCACTTGAGCTACAGCGCCACTTCCAGTTTTCTGGTGGTTTATTGGAGATAGGAGTCTCACGGTCTCTCCTGCCTGGGCTGGCTTTGAACCGCAATCCTCAGATCTCAGCCTCTTGAGTAGCTAGGATTACAGGCATGAGCCACCAGCGCCTGGCTCAGCCTAACTTTTAAAGGATTGCTTTGCTTGTGCTTGGCATAATATTTTATAGTCCTTCAGACTATCTGGTCCCACTTTTACTTGATGTGTAAGGTTTAGCTTTCTGTTGGGAAGTTTATTGGTGAATTTGGAATTCTGTGTATTACTTGTTTCTTTTGGTTTGTGGCTGAGCAAGTCCTCTTTAATCCTGAATATGACTACAAATATGTCTTAAGGTAGATTATTATTTGAATAATTAATATTTAATTTGAATTTGCCTTCTGATCTTTAACCTTCTGTAACCTAAATAATTGTATCTTTCTTTGCATTTGGAAAGTTTTTCTGTTATTACTTCTTTGAAATAGTTTTCTACTCCTGTGGAATTAAGTCTCTTTTGGACTTCACTAATCCAAATATTCGCTCTTAATGCTTTTCCAAAGCTACCATAAAGCTTTCTTCATTTCTCCTCATTTTTCTCCCTCTCTGGTTACGTTTTCTTCTTTTTTTTCATATAGCCCTTTTCTTCTCAAGTTTGCTGATTTTTTTCTTTTGTTTTATCTTCTGCTATTGATACTTTCAACTGCAGTTTTCGTGTGGTTTAGTATGCATTCAGCTCAAGGATTTCTGTTCTGATATTTTTATTAAAAATAGTTTTTTTTGTCGGTCATGGGGCTTGACCTGATTGTCCCTCAGCTCTTCAGCTAGTGCTTTACCACTTGAGCCACAGCGCCACTTCTGACTTTTTCTGCTTATGTGGGCCTCATGCGTGGAAGGCAAGCACTCTACCATGGAGCCACCTTCCCAACCCCTGTTCTGATATTTTTAAATTACTTTGATCTCTCTAAGTTTCTCCAGTAGCACACTGAATTGTTTTCCTGTGCTTTCTTAAAGTTTCTTAAGTTTCCATGAAAGGGGCTAAAATTTTTTTTGAAGATTCACTCATATTAATTTCTATGACATCACTTCCTGGCATCTTATTTGGTCACTTTGGTGAGGTCAGGTTCCCAGAAATCCCATGCTTGTCATGCAAAGATGTTTGCTCCTTGAAGGGTTTAGTATCTATTCCAGCATTCACACTTGGGTTTTGTTTGTGTTAATCATTCCAGAAGTGCTAAGCAAACAACTTGTTTAGTCTGAGCCCTGAAGTCATTGTCCATATTTCCTCCCTAGATCGCTGTCTAAGTCCAAGTTTGCTGCAACTTATGGCTGATAAATTTGTCAGTATTTCATCCCTAGAGTATGCTGTAGGCATGGGACTTATCCCAAATCTGTAGTTGACATGTTTAGGTAATTCCATCCATATAATTCTTTACCTGAGAGCCACCATTATTTTTCCTGGTCTTCAGAATCACTGGCTTTGGCTGAGAAGTTGATGCAGTGATTCTTTAACTCCTGATTTTTAAAAATGTTTTCTTATTTTTATGCTAAGAAGAGGTATTTTGATCTGTCACCTGGTATCTTCTGCTGTTTTCATGGACGCTTTGTATGTGACTAGGTGCTCAAATTGTTTGTGGGGACAGGAGAGCTAGAGGGCCTTATTCTGTCACCTCTTGCTCTAGTACCCTCCTTCCATTTTAATATGTAGTTGTGCTGCTTGTTCTTTCCTGTTAGAAGCAAATAAATGAGCTTGAATTGATGTGGTTTCATGCTATTAACATATAAACAGTTTATGCTCCCAGTCTATCCCATAGAAAATATGGTGATAACAGCTACAACTCTCCTGTCACAAGAACACTGGAATCTGTAGCTTAAATTCTAATACTACAACTCTTCCCCCAAAACTGTGAGGGAGAATTGTGTATATTTCAAATCTGGCAGCTAGAAGCTATTTTCTACATCGAGATACTTTTTTTCCCCTCAGGTAGCAACAAAATATAAGGTTTTGCTCTGGAAATCTTATGTGCTCAAGGCTTTGGCTTTAAATTTCTTTATTTCTGAATCCTGTTATTATAAGGTGAGTTAATTTCAAGATCTTACAGTTTCACCCAGGCTACTTAAGGTCAGATGAGTATAAAAAAACTGCATTTTGAAGTGTGGAGAATGTTTGCTTGCCTTTATCTGGGACCAGACACTGAACCTACTGGGCCCATACACAATGAAGATGAGAAGGCTGTGATCAAACAGAGCAAAGTGCCATGTCAGCCACTAAACTAGAAAGTTTTTCTCTTGCTTTGGTAGTTTTATTTTCTCTCTTGATCTGTCTGCTTAATTGTTTACTATTTTAATCTAATTCTAAATATAAAACAATTAAATTCATAGCATCACACACTCTGCAGGCTGCATTTTAAATAATTAGCATAACTTTTACTACTCACCTTCATATTGTGCAATTCCAATTTAAATGCAAATGTGAGGCATTGAAGTCATATATGATATTACCAAATTTATACAGTTCATATTTCTCAGTATATGTATACACACATATATGCACATATATACATACATATAGATATACACGCACATATACATATACATATACAGAACAGAGAAAATGCTGCACAAAAATAACTCATTTGCTTTGATTTGGTATATGCCTGCCAACACTATATTGGGCTTGCAAATGAGTGAAAACAGGAGTGGAAGTTAAAGGACCCATAGATCTATAAGCAATAGTGAAGACAGGAATGATTGGCTTTCTCAGCCTTTGTAGCATTTGTAGCAAGGTTTGGTTCTAGGAAGTATAGCTTCTCTGAACTATGAGTTTCCTTGGTTGCTTAGTCCATGCTGAACTTGGACTTGCTGTTTAGTCTCTCCAGGCTGCTATAAACCAAGTATCACAGACCAGGTAGCTTACATAGAGCAGGAAGTCCAGATCAAGATGCTAGAAGATTTCATAGACAGTGAGGGTGCATTTCTTTATTTTGACTATATCCTAACATGTTAGAAGGGAAAACAAGCTCCCTTGAATGTCTTTTTCTAACAGCAGAAATTCCATTAATAAAGACTTTGTCTTAGTAAACTAATCAGCCCCATATGACACCCTCCTGTTATTGCAATTGCATTATGGATTAGATTTCCATATTTTAAGGAGATACAATCACTAAGTCCCTAACAATTGTTTGGATTCAGGCTTAAAGTTCACAGGGGATGAGATCAGCAGAGATCTGTGCTCACAGAGCATCTGCAATGTGAATAGCACTCCTCAGGATCATGCAATATTGTCAAACTGGACTTCACTTAACAAAAGTGCAAAGATGAAATTATTAAGAATTTCAGTGCTGTAATATCAGTGCCTTGAGAACTTGGCAAAGCACTTTTTGAGTGCTGAGCCCTTTAGAGATTGCACAGGTCATGTTCTTATGAAGTTATCTCTGTCTGGGCCAACCTCAAGAGCTGGAACTTATAATGCCAACCAATCATAATGGTATTTCCTTCCTGATGGGAAAGAAAAAGAAATGTTGAGGTAGAAACAGAATTGGAGATGAAAAGGCTATGGCCATCAATGAAAAATTCCATCAGCTTTTTCACTGAGGTGAAGGCTTGGGCCTACACTTTCATTTTATGATGTGAGAAAAAAACCCTTTGCCATGCTTATAAATTTGCCAGTGGCATCCCCAAAGCCCTAAAGGGCTACTAGAAATGTCAGTAATGGGTTAAATACACACAGTGTAGGGGCTGGTAAGTATAGTTTAATTTCCACATTGGAGAGTTGCTGATTCTTTGTTATAAGAACATTAAGTCAGTAGAAATCCTTGTGCTGTAGAGTTCCCTTTTGGCCACATCCCCGCCAACATCTTTATTGTTAGTTCTCTTGATAATGGCCATTCTAACTGGGGTGAGGTGGAATCCCAATTTTTTTTTTTTTTGTCAGTCATGGGACTTGAACTCTGGGCCTGGGCACTGTCCCTCAGCTCTTCAGCTCAAGGCTAACAGCTCTACCACTTGAACTACAGTGTCACTTCTGGTTTTCTGTTGGTTTTATTAGAGATAAGAGTCTCATGGATGTTCCTGCCCAGACTGGTTTTGAACCATGATCCTCAGATCTCAGCCTCATGAGTGGCTAGGATTACAGGCATGAGCCACCAGCATCCGGCTCAATATTGTTTTGATTCACATTTTGTTTAGGGCCAAAGATGTTGTATATGTCTTCATGTGTCTATTGGCCATTCTTGCTTCTTCTTTTGAGAAGTCTCCCTTTCAGTCTTTAGTCCATTTATTAATTGGGTTGTTGTTTCTTTGAGAGTTTATTTTTTGGGGGGGTTAATGTTTTGAGCTCTTAAATATATTATATTTTAGGCCAGGCGCTGGTGGCTCACACCTGTAATCCTAGCTACTCAGGAGACTGAGATCTGAAGATCACGGTTCAAAGCCAGCACGGGCATGAAAGTCCGTGAAACTCTTCTCTCCAATAAACCACTCAGAGAAACAGAAATGGCGCTGTAGCTCAACTGGTAGAGCACGAGCCTTGAGCTGAAGAGCTGTGGGACAGCGCTCAGGCCCAGAGTTCAAGCCCCATTACTGACAAAAAACAAAACAAAACAGTATATTATATTTTAGATATGAGGCTCTTGTCTGATGCTTAGCTAGTAAAGATCTTCTCCCATCCTGTGGGCTTTCTATTTATCTTGTCAGTTAGATTCTTTGCCATGCAGAAACTTTTGCAATCCCATTTATCCAGTCTTTCTTTGATTTGTTGTAATTCTGGATCTTAGGAAGTTTTGACCCATGCCTAGGAGCAAACAAATGCAGCAGTGGTACTCACTAGACACTCTGCTGAAAATGAACTATACAACTGGTGGATAGGGATGAGAGATAAACTGGCAAAGAACAAGGGAAGGGGAACATTGTTCACAAAGAAATATGGTCTTTATCTGACTTACGTAACCATAACCCCTCTGTATATCACCTTTACAGTACAATAAAAAAGAAATATCCTACCTACATACAAAAAACAAAAATCTTTGTGCTGTCAAAAATCTGAAGGAGGGCCTGGGAATGTGGTCTCTCGGTAGAGTGCTTGCCTAGCATGCATGAAGCCCTGGGTTTGATTCCTCAGTACCACATGAACAGAAAAAGCCAGAGTGGTAGAGAGAGGCTCAGGGACAATGCCCTGGCCCTGAGTTCAAGGCCCAGGACTGGCAAAAAAATCTAAATGAGGGTAAGGATTGAAAATCTTTGTCCTATGGTTTAATGGTTTTGGCTCCAAGGATGGTAAAAAAATGGATCATGAAAACTGGTTATGTTTCTTGCTATTCATTAGACTTTAAAGTATCAGTAAATTATTAAAATTATTACAATTGTGTTTTTAGGAGTGACCAAAATATTAGAGTATGGAATTGTTTATATGTGATAAAATGAACAACGACATGTCTAAATTATACCTTCAAATTAATTTTTTGTTTTAATCTGTTTAATCTATTGTCTCATACCTATATCATCCTCATAGCTGTACATCTATGTGCCCACACCTAGATGTACACTTTCACCATTTATGAATGAACTTTATTTTGTCATGTTTTTGCATTATCAAACTTGTCTGCTTCTTGTTCTCTGGCAGAGTAAAAGACCAACAGATGTTGGATAGTCTGCTGCTAGATCAACCATCACTGTCTATTGATCTAGTTAGTGGGTAATTGTGCTTCATTTCCTTTTCCTTTTCTTTTTCCTGTAAGTCTGCAACTGTTACATTTCCTGACTATATGATCTGTAATAACATTCTTGGCTGAAGAGGTGAATGAATGATCTATTTTGCTCTTGATATCTCACAAAAGTAGGACAGCCCTCTAAAGAACAAAAGGAAGCTAAAGAAGGAGGAAGGAAATAGAGGCAGACTTGAAGAGCACTGGGCCTTGTGGAAAGCCCTGAATAGGCTGAATCTTTTGTCAGAGATTCAGGCTGGGGACTCACTCATGAAGAGGGATCCGTAAAGGAGTTCTGTGCATGCCAGTCAACTTGGCCCCAGAGTAGAGATACGTTAACATCTATGGAAGATTTAACCTCTTCCTCTCTCAAGTGTTGTTTTAAAACACTTGTTTCAAATCATGTTCCATATGTGTATCAGCAAGAATGTTTCTCTTAAACCCTTGCTGTTTTCTACCTACTTCTAGACCAACGGCAGTATTATTATGCATTTAAAAGGCTGGAGTAGTTTATAATTCAACTTAATGTTTGTTTTGTTTTTAACTCCAAACTTCTTTTTGGGACCTGGTTCTTCCTCAACATTTCAAAAAAAATGTTTTCATAGTTATTCCAGTTTTCCTACATACATAAAATGAAAAATATTTCCAGGTCACACAGATAGTCACAAGCATAATAATTAAAATATGTCCTCCAGCATCGTAAAAATCCCTGTCTTCCTTCCAATTTTTTAAATCATTGAGTTGGGGACTGAGGCAGTTATGGATAAAATTTTTCCCCTATCATCATTATATTGTTTTTATATGTTCTTCTCCGTGAGCAACTCCTCACTTCAACAAGGTTAGGATGAGAGGATGGAGAAGAGATATTTGGTAGAAAACATTGATTGATGCTCTTTTGAACTGCCATGAAGCTCTTTCAGGGCTTGTTAGGTGCTCATTACTGATGCCTTTTCATCATTTGTGAAAAATCTCACCCTCCCCAAAAGGACCCATATTCAAGAAGAGATTTGCTATCCCCTAGATACCGTCTTACATTGGTCACTAGTCACTTTTTTTTTCTTTGCTAATATTTGATATTGAGTGGTATATTCCCTCAAACTCTTTTTGGGTATAAAACCAAATTATGCTAAGCCTGCTTCTGGTAAGTGGTAAGTGAGTATTTTTTGAATGAATTATTTTGCTGTTAGCATCAGAATTTAACCCTATCTCAACACTCTGTTGTAATATAATAGAGGAAATAAAGGTAGCACAGTGATTAAAAATAAATGTTTTGTGGTTTGTAGTCCAGCTGTTCAATTGAGTAGCAACTCAACATCATACTCAAGTTCATTGTCTGTAAATAAGAATAATACCAAATCCATCGGTTTGTATGGTCCTAGGGACCAACTGTACCCTAGGAAGACGCAGGTGGCTTTCACCTTTATCTTTTCATGCTCTGGAATAAATAGAAGACTAGTCCTCGAGCACTTTTTTCAAGCCAACCATTTATGAAGAGTTTCTTATGTGATGGGTAATGCTTGCAATGTTCAAACTGTCTTCATCTAAAACTTCTCATGTCACTTTCAAAATACCACTTCAAAGCAAGCAGAAAGGAGATGTTGTAGTCTTGTATATTTACAGATGAGGTATTTGGGAACCAGTAGGGACAATCCAGACCCAAGTCACCTGACTTGCCAGTGCTTTTGGTATGCAACTGCTGTCGTCTGTCCTAAGGTCATTTGCCAAATGAGCTGTGAGCTCAGCATTAAGAAAGGAGGGCATGCTAGTCCCTGTGATAAGTCTTCTTGGAGGCTTTAGAAGGAAACCACAGTGCTTGCATGTTCTCATCTGTGCAGGTGGCCTTCTGGTGCCCGGGTCCTGTACTGGTAGGTTACAGGCTTATTCTGCCCCTCCGGTGCTAGGCCCTCCTTCCCTTCAGACCGCACCAGTCTCTTTAACATTCACCCTGTTGACATGCCAATAACAGAGCAGAACATGTTGACATCCAGCTGTCGCTTTCACTACCAATTTGTTTTAATTGGTCTCACACTGTGTTTCCCCTCACTTTTGCATGAGATGTTGGTTTAACTCTGTCTGAAACCAGCCTGGACTGCACTGTAAACCTTTTATGACAGAAATTTGCTGGGGTATGCAGTCACAGTTAGTTGGCTAGGCCTGGGGCTGGCAAGCCAGAAACTTTCCACCCTTGACCTGAACCATTCAGTCTTTCTCTCCCTCCCTCCCTCCTTCCCTCCTTACCTTTTTCTCTCTCCCTACCTCTCTCTCTGTCTTTCTGTCTCTCTCTCTCCCCCCTCTTTTACTCACTCTCTTTTTCTCCGTCTCTCTTATCCTGGTGCTTGAACTTAGAGCTTGGCACTGTCCCTGTGCTCTTTTTGCTCAAGGCTACCACTATACCACTTAAGGCTTTTTTGGTGCTTCTAGGGCTGACTTTGAACCGTGATCTTGAGATCTCAGTCTCCTGAGTAGCTAGGCTTATAGGTATGAACCACCAGCACCTGGCTACTTTTCTCTTTTAATATCTCTTTAAAACAACAACAGCAGCAAGAACAACAAAGTGATCCAAAATAACAGAAGTACAGATGGTGGAAAAGTCCAGAAGTTGTAACATGTCCACTGCAAGATGAGTTTGAGATGATCGAGAGAGGCAGCAGGCAGCATGTGCAGAAGGCTGTCCTGGTTGATATTGGCTACTGCTAGTTACTCAGTGTATTCAGTAGTGTGAAATAACAGTTTGATTTATTGTGTAAGAACCGTCAAGTAGAGCTTATTGATATTCTGTACCATAGCTTTCACTCTCAGTTGTACTCAGCCTGAGCTTTTATATAGGACATAGAGAAACACACACACACACACACACACACACACACACACACAAACACACACAGACGGAAACTACTTCTTTAGTAATTATTTATTTTTAATACATTTAATCAATATTTATTGAGCAACTTCTTTCCTCTAATGTTACAATTGTCCTAGAGCCATATAAAAATGAAGATACTACCCTTGAGGAATTATTAATCCATATAAGCTATAAAATATAATGGGCCCTAATACTATAAAAGGAAATGTGATGTCACAAACAAAAATAAGAGATACCACAGCAGTAAGAGACTTCTAGATTTATGTATGACACTGACAGGAATTCTGGAGATTAAGGAAAATTGGTTTCATTCTATTACTTTAGTTATCTTTCATATTTACCATTACTAAAAAAAAAATCTCATTCAAAACTGTCACAAAAGAAAGTCTTCCTTCCTGTTTCTAACATTCTTGACTTGAAAATTGTGTAATTAGTTTACTTTGACACATAAGATGCAGAAAATTGAGTCCTGGTAGAAGAAAGAAAATTCCGTTTATCTTATTTTGAAGACATGAATTTCAGCCAGGTTATGTCCTTGATATGAGACACCAGAACCGTTTTGTTAATGGGAAGTCCATGCTATTACTGAACCCCAGGTATCAGTAATGGACTGAAGTTGGCAAGAGAATCAGCTCTACCATATGTATGGGGCTTTGGGGCTGTGGGAAACCAGCTTGGATGAAGCTCTCTCCAGTCAGGAAAGGAAAATCTTCCATCTCAGCTGCTTATATTCTAGGTAACCGAGGAATGAGTGTTGGTTCCATTTATAAAACTTTCCCTGCTTGGTGGGGGGGGGAGACAAAGTTCAATGTAGGGGAGCAATTTCTAGTATTTCATTTGTATTTCCAATAGTTGAGCCAGTTAGGGGGGTTTTGCTAATTTGGTAAGTTAAAACTGTTGCTCCTAAAGCCAACTTTAGAGCTATCTATAAAGAAAGAGAATAAATATTTATAGAATATATTTAAGTGGCTTAATTATTTACCTTTCCTCTTATAAGACTGCAAAAACACTTGAACTGGTGGCATGGTTCAAGCTGTGGCAGATTTGCCAAGGCCCTGAGTTCAAATCGTAGTACTACCACCACCAACAACAACAATAACAAAAACAACTCAATGACAAAAAAAAAACACACATTCCCTTCTTTCCTTGTTTGCCTGCCTGTTTTAACCAACATGGTGCAGTGACAGACACAAGTAGTATGATTTTTATAGTCAAATAACATATGAAAACTAGCCAGTCCTAGCACAGACTGTGGACTTCTTGTTTTCCATGTGATATAAATATTCCTATATGACAATTCTTCATCATATAATTTGTTCTCTCTCTCTCTCTCTATATATATTTTTGGTCCAGTCTTGGGGCCTAAATTCTGGGCCTGGGCACTGTCCCTCAGCTCTTCAGCTTAAGGCTAGTGCTCTACCACTTTGAGCCACAGCGCCACTTCCGGCTTTTTTCTTTTTGCTTATGTGGTGCTGAGCAATCGAACCCAGGGCCTCAGGCATGCAAGGCAAGCACTCTACCACTGAGCCACCTTCCCAGCCCCTGTTCTATATATATTTATTCAACCACTTTGCAGAAAATATGCATTTTTTTCTTTATCCATTCATCTACTGAGGGGGATCTGGGTAAATAATGTTGCAGTGAACATAGTTTTGCTGGTAGCTTTAGTATGGTCTTGTTTTTTTAATATTATTATTATTTTTATTGTGAAGGGTTACAATTACATGGGCAAGATAGTGAGTACATTTCTTATCAGAAAATATGCATTTTTAACCTTAAAATTTCTAAATAAAAGAAGATGAGGGGGAATGGTGAGACTAGAATTTGCACACATTGCATTTTTTTTTAAATTTGAAGTTCTTTTTATTGTAAAGGTCCAAGTGAAATCAAGAGTTAATATTTAAGCTGAAACTATCAAAATAATAAACTCCCCTAAATTAGCTTGGCAACCCATCAGCACCACAAAGACTAATTTCTCAATAGCTTAGTGAATTGAGACTTGGTGATTATTCATACCTTTATCCAAATGACCTTGAGTAGCAAGAATAGGTAAAACCAAAGCAATGTGACAAATTCACAGTTGCTCAGATGTGGGAGAAACTTTCCTCAGCCATAATTAAATGGTAGCCATTGCCCCAATCTGCACTGACCTTTACTTCTCCCTCAGCAGGATAAATTTTATAAATATGACTCAGTAAAAGGCATACTAACTAATGAACATTTGCTCATGATAATAAGACCCTGGAACACATCTTTGGCTAGGCATGTAATTTTCTAAGGAATGGAGGCACCTTCAGGGTATTCTGCCAGACATTTTTGAGGTTGAATTGCTTTGGGATTTTTTTGGTCAATAGGTTTTCATATCCTTTTTGAGTCAATAAGTTTCTTTGCTGGATTTAGGTGATATTCTTTTTGACAAATTTCAGAAGAGATTCTTGGTTTGGAAAAACTTTCTGGCTAGAAAAATTCAACATCAGATGAATCATTCTACCCTTTAAGCATGTCTGATTTTCATGAGTGTGTTGACAGTGTGTTGTCCAAAGGGTTTCACCTTGTATTGGGCGACATCTCCATGTGGAATGTAAATGCTCTTTTTCTTTGGCAGTTCCTCAGTCTCCTTTGCTGTGTACCCACTTCCTTCACCAGTTTGCTCCACCACCATCCTGACCCAAGCACTCCTACAGGACTTACAAATCATCAGCTTGACAGGCAAGTTGACAGGCTCCATCAGGAAAATCTTGGCTCCATCAGGAAAATGTTGGCTCTATTATCATGAAAGCTATTGCTGAAACATTTCCAAACCACTTAGATACAACAGTTATTCATTTTATTATTGTTTAGTTTTGCTATCTTGTATTTTTTCAGTATTTAGTTATTAGATATATACATGTGTCATAGCATTTTATATTTTTACTTTACTTTTTAAAGGTTAATTACTGAAGCATCAATTAAGGTTTTCAGCTAAACCAATCTATCTGACAAGTAGGTATTGGTATAAATTACTCAAAATAAAGACACATGTTTCTTTTCCTTCCTCCTTCCCTCCCTCCTTCCCTCCCTCCCTCCCTCCCTCCTTCTCTCTCTCTCTCTTCCTTCCTTCCTTCCTTTCTTCTCTCCCCTTTTTCCCTTTCTTCCTTCCTTTATCAATTTTCCTCTTTCTCTCTCTTTCTTTCTTTCTCTTTCTTTCTTTCTTTCTTTTTTCTTTCTCTCTTTCTTTCTCTTTTCTCTCTCTCTTGCTTGCTTTTCTGTTTTTTTTGCTGTTTGTTTCTTTCCCTTCCTCTCCTTCCTTTTTTCCTTCCTTCCTTCCTTCTTTCCTTCCTTCCCCCCTCTCTTTATTTCTTCCTTTTTTCTTCCTTTTTTCCTGTCTCTTTCTCTCTGGTGCCAGTATTGGGGTTTAAACTCAAGGTTTGACACACTTGCTTGGTTTTTTCTTCTCAAAGCTGGTACTCTACCACTTGAACCATGGCTCTACTCTGGCTTCTTGCTGGTTCATTGGAAATACAAGTGTTGCTGGCTTGAATTATGATCCTTAGATCTTAGCCTTCTGAGTAAGGAGTTGGCTTTCTTGATTGTTGAGGAGACATTGATTTATTAGTTGCTGTTCCCAGCTATCTTCACAATTAATGAATTTCTGTTGTATACTTTGTCTTTCTGGGCCTTACTTCAATTAACCTAATTTTTCCCAGGTCCTTCCATTTGTTTGCAAATGATCACTAGCATTCTTTCTAATGTATGAGTAAAATTCCATTGTGTACATATGCCACATTTTCTTGATCCATTCATCCACTAAGGAGTATCTGGGATATTTCTATTCTTGGGCTATAGTGAACAGTGCAGTATTGAACATAGTTTTTCAAGTAGCTTTACTGTATCCTGATTTATAATCTTTGGATAAATTCTGGCTCACAGGGTTTATCTTTAGATTTTGAGAAATCTGTGAACTGCTTTCCAGGATAATTGAAGAAGACTACATTCTTGCCCATAATATATTAGAGTTCTTTTTCCCCCAAATCCATGCCAGCATCAGTTATTATTTGTTATTTTGATAATGATCAATTTTAATTGGAGTGAAGTGAATCTCAATGTAGTTTTGATTTGTATTTCCTTTATGGCTAGAGACATAGAGCATTTCTTCATGTGTCCATTGACTATGTTAATTTTTTTCTGAGAAGTCTCTAGCTAGATCATTTGTCCATTTATAAGTTAGGTTGTTGTTCCTGTGAATGTTTCATTTCTTTAGCTATTTTTTTTGGGGGGGGTCTGGTTGTGGGGCCTGAACTCTGGGCATGGGCGCTGTCCCTCAGCTCTTCAGCTCAAGGCTAGCAGTCTACCACTTGAGCCATAGTGCCACTTCTGGCTTTTTCCTTTTTGCTTATGTGATGCTGAGGAATCGAACCCAGGGCCTCATGCATGCAAGGCAAGTGCTCTACCACTGAGCCACATTCCCAGCCCCTTTAGCTATTTTTATTCTAGATTTTAGGCTTTTACCTGACATATCGCTTTAGCCAGATCATTTAAAACTCAGTCTTGGCTTTCACTTCCTATGTGATCCTACCCTGCACATCAGTGAAGACAGCAAATGGAGAAAACTTGGGTCTTCCTAGGTCCTTTATCAGAATACACTCTTATTTCGAAAATTGGCCTCATGTAATTATAAAATGAGGCTTTAAGATGTCCATTGACCTTGAGCAGAGTTACCTTCTCCTTCATTCTCCCTCCTCCTCTCACTTCACTCCCCTTATTAAGTTTCCTTGTTACATTTCTGTGTAATGTACTACATTTTCCTTCCTTTCCTAATGTTAGTCATCTACTCCCCCACTAGTACCTATATACTCCAGACTAGACATGTTTCAACTTTCTAATATTAATTTGTGTGCAAGTGCAAGTTAATTGTTCAAAGGGTTGTGTGCATACATTGTACCTAAGCATCAACATGACTCTGTATTTCATGTCTCAACCATAAACATTTACACCAAGGTTTTCCACCTCATATTTCTGAGCTGTGACTGCTATCTTTTCACCCTTAGTGAGTCTGAATCAATCGAAACAGAGAGGAACCATATGCATTAGGACAAACATAATAATCTTAATTAATATCTTCTCTGTTTCCTCTGGCATCTAGTACCAAGATCCATAATGAGATGCTTGTCAAGATGTGTAGGGACGGAGAGAAAGGGCATTTCTCACTGCATTACATTGCCTTTCTTTGGGATCAGCATTTGCTTGCTTGCTGTAAATTTCTGGCTATTTTACAAAATTCTGACAATGATAGTTCTAAGTGGTTCCTGCTAATTTTTAAGTGTTTCTGTGTGTGACAGGTGTTTGAAGCTCTCTAACATTTTGCTAATGCAGTATCAAAGTGGCATGCCTCAGCTTCCTGATGAAGTTTAGAATATGTTTTATACATTTCTGCAGTACTGATATTTTAACGCTTCCCGAGTATAGTTACTGGTGCTAACATTAGCACAAAGCATAGTATACTTATTCAAATGAATTCATGATATATAAAACTATGATCTTACTAGATCTATCAGAAAAAATTAATTTATTAGCTATACTGATTACTCCACATAGTATAAAAGCACATTAACGGCCCGATATTGATCTATAAATTAAATAATAAATCCTAGCTTCTTAAAGTAGTGTAAAAATATAGTTCAGGCTCCTAACGTACTCAGCATTCTAAAAAACTGATGAAAATGCGCTATGATAAATATCATTAGAAAGGTATAAAGTGCCAAAGGAACTTTGACTAGCTGATTGTTCTGCTAGTCCATGAGAAGAATCTTGTCTGTAGGAGAAGATCCAGAAACAACGGCTAGAAAGTCAGGTTGAGTCTGGATCATTGTAGGCATTGCATGCATGCCTCAGCTCTCCTCAATTCATCTGAACCTTCTTTCTATAATGTTTTGAGCTAATGCTCAAATATAAATCTCTACCCTGGATCATTCTATAACTTCTTTGACCTCACTTAGAAATTCTTGACTGGTGCATTCAGTGCTAATTATTTTGAACTTATATTTTGCTAGGTGCTAGATCTAGGAAGATGAGCCAGATAGAGTTCTCAGAACAGTGGCATGGTACATTGCCTACTAACGGGAAGCAGACACATGGACCAGCTTTCTTGGAAATGTGATGTCCTTTAGGTTGTTGCAGCTTAAACTAAGAGTAGAAAAAAAAGGATCTGCTCTGTTCATTTAAAGAGAGTATTAGCTAATGGTATATCTTGTTCAATATCATTAATGAGAAAGCCCTTCCCAGTCAGGTGCTCAAACGTTAGAACAGAAAGACTTTCTATTTCCCAAGCTAATACTTTGGTATTAGTGAACCATAATAATATGGCTCATTTCACTGTGAACTAACAGTGAAGTCAGAGACTCAGTATAGTTTGATCGTTATAAACATAGTCTCTCTCTACCTGGTATATATGTCATCTATTGAACATTCATTGGACCTTACATGTTTCTTATGTATAAAATGAGAATAATAATAATGATTGCCACAATGAGCTAGTTTGGCAATATATAGAATCAACCAGCCATTAAAATTAGCATATTGTAAGTACCCAAATACTATTAGCTGTTCACAATTTATTTGACACCACCAAGTCATGTCAACATACTTTATAATCTTACCATTTTATATTTTTACATTTTCCCCCAAGTAAGATGTTCTCTACTGATGAGTTTTTGTTTTAAGAAATTCATCCAGGCTGCAAAGTTTCTGATTTTCTTCTTCATGTCCAAGATCTGGCTAGTAATATATCCTAGATAGTAAGAGTTAAGGGCCAGTGGTCTTTCCTTTTATGGCACAGTACATACCAAAGAATACTGGCTCATATCCCCTTCATATAGTTCAGTTTTCCTGGGGCAGGTCCTCTCTTTTCTCTTGAACTTTTTCAGTATCCCCTTCTATATAAAGTTGATTATGTGACACACCTGTTTCTCTTTAATTTCTTTTCTTTTACATTTATTTGTGGCCTCTAAAGTTTTCCCTATTTTTAAAAGGCTATCAAAAGCTTCTTTTGTTTGAAACTTGATTTTTCATGAACATTTAGTCAATAAAACTCTACTAATCTTTAAGGTCTGGAACAACCTCAGCAGGACAACACAAGACCAGCAAAATCGGGCTGGGAAGGTGGCTCAGTGGTAGAGCGCTTGCCTTGCATGCATGAGGCCCTGGGTTCGATTCTTCAGCACCACATAAGCAGATAAAGCCGGAAGTGGCATTGTGGCTCAATGGTAGAGCGCTAGCCTTGAGCTGAAGATCTGAGGGATAGTGGCCACAACAGGCAAAAAAAAAAAAAAAACAAAAAACAAAAACACAGCAAAATCAGACAGCAGGGAATCCACTGAGCTCACCCTACACAGACCCCTCCATTCACTTTTTCAGGTGAATCCTGACAGAGATTGCCTGAAAGCAATCCTTCACCTTTACACTCACTCTCTTCCAGGTACTTGAAGAGTTATTTGGTGAATCTCCTAACAGCCACACTACATGTTTTCATAGCACTTTATAGATATTCAATGTCAAGAGGACACTGTCAAGCTTGAGTTTCATAATCAACAGGAAAGTGAACCTTACCTTTACCAGCTTCTCTCCTTAATAACAAAGACAAAAAAAAACTTTGGGTGGAGAAAGCATTTTTTTTCCTTCAGAAGCAAAGTCCACATTAGAGTTAGACACCCTTCTGATATCCCTTTCTGTATTCTGTAGCAGCCCAACCTGCTTTGTTTGAGGTTTCCAGCTGCCTCTGCTTCAGGGTCCTAGGATTCTCAATATGGACTACATACTAAAAATTAAATATAATTTTAAAAGTTTCCTTCCCTTCCTTCCTTCTTTCCTTCCTTCCTTCCTTCCTT
>NW_012267236.1:2412032-2426637 GCF_000151885.1 Dipodomys ordii | reverse complement strand
CTCCTCTCCTCTTCTCTTCTCATGTTTGTGCTGGTCCTGAAGTTTGAACTCAAGGCCTGGGCACTGTTCCTAAGCTTTCCTGCTCAAGATTAAGTGCTCTACCACTTAAACCATAGCTCTACTTCTGACTCATGGATTTCCTCCCCTTGTTGGCTTTGAACTGTGATCTTCTAAGCCTCCTCAGTAGCTATCATTACAGGCATAAGCCACTGGTGCCTATCTTAAATTTTCTTTTTCTTTTTGTCAGTCGTGGTACTTGAACTTGAGGCCTGGACACTGTCCCCAAGCACTTTTGCTCAATGCCAGTGCTCTACCACTTTGAGCTACTGCTCCACTATCAGTTTTCTGGTGGTTAATTGGAGATAAGAGTCTCATGAACTTTCCTGCCTGGGCTGGCTTTGAACCATGAAGCTCAGATCTCAGTCTCCTGAGCAGCTAGGATTACAAGGGTCAGCCACCAGTGACCAGCTTTAAATTTGCTTTTTAAGGATCAGTTGCATCAGAATCATCAGACAAATGTAGTACCTAGAAATTGACATTTTGGGGATGATTTTAGTAAGTGGCAAAGTTTAAGAACCATTGCTACAAATGCAGAGATGTTTCAGATGTTGATTGATTTTGCTTTTCTATGGAGGATTATATTCTAGCCATCACTGCTCTTAAGGGCTTTTCTTTGAATATAAATAATTGTGCACTGGTCTTTATTCATATAATGATAGCAATATATTGATAAACTGCTTTATTATTAAAGTATTTTCATATGTAGTATTTCTCAATGAGACTATTTTAGGCATATAATTAGTATCCAATTATATAAGAATGGAAGTTTAGTGAGATTAATTTTCTCGGTGCAGACTACAAATTCGTGAGTAGTGTCATTGTATGCATGTATTCCAAGGAGAAGGAGAAGGGAAGAAGTCCAGTTCTGTTCTTCTCTGATGGCCTTTTCTCTCTCTAGGCCTATGAGCCTAAAGAATCTGTCATATCACTACAAAACATGTTGAAAACTAAATTCATTATTAAAATATGTGTTTGAATTTAGCAAAAGATGCAAGAAAAATGTGTAGACATGTTACAAAAAGAGAATCTGGCCAGGCGCTGGTGGCTCAAACCTGTAATCCTAGCTACTCAGGAGGCTGAGATCTGAGGATTGCGGTTCAAAGCTAGCCCGGGCAGGAGAGACCATAAGACTCCAATAAACCACCAGAAAACCGGAAGTGGTGCTATAGCTCAAGTGGTAGAGTGCTCACCTTGAGCTGTATTGCTGAGGGACAGCACCCAGGCCCAGAGTTCAAGCCCCATGAATCTGTCATATCATCTAGAAACCTGTTAAAAATACAGGATCCTAGTCCCCATACCAGATATACTAAATAGGGATCTATATTTTAACAGGTTTTCCAGCTGATTTAGACTCCCATTAAGATTTGAAAACATAAACCCAACAACCCTGCTTTATCCTAAAGTACCTCTTAGAATTTTAAACCTGTATTTTGTGATATCTTTCTATAAATATGTTGCATAAATTGATGTCCCCAGGGATACTTTCTCAGAGTTATTGCCTGTAATTTCTCTGCTGAAGTTTAATTTCTAGTCTTTTTACTGTAACTTGGGGACATTTCCCCATCCATGCTCTCCTACCTTGGAAATGAATCTATGATCATTTTCTGCTGCTTTGTATTTTGCAAGGACAGGAACTAGGGAGGACCTGAGGGGAGTCAATGGTGCCTTTTTTCCCTCCCACTGTGATATTTTCCTTCCTTTCCTGAGCTGGAGGGTATAACCTAGGAAAATGCCAATCAGACTCTTTTAAAATGTAGATTCTCAGTGGATCTTGCTGAACTCTTGTTCCTTATTACCATCATTTACAGTCCATAAGAGGGCTGCAAGGATCTCATGCAGTAATATCTTCCCTTATAGGCAATTCTCTTGGCAAACTTACATTGAAAGGTTTCCAGTGATGTGCATTTCACTTGAGTGGACTCTGAAGTTCTCTCTGCTTTTCTTAATGAGTGCTGAACCTCAAGAAGTCTCAGAGAAGACAGGAAGAAATACTGTGGCTGCTGTAATTCAGGATCTGACTCTCTCTCTCTGCCTCCGCACTCTAACCCTAGAGGTATACAAGTGGGTTGATTTCTTTATTGCAGGTAGTGCTGAAGTCTTAAAGCAGTATGGGAAGAAGTTCGTTATGATAGCATGGTCCACTGGATGTTTTTCTACAACAGATGATTGTTCTTGGCTTCAAATGCTTTATTTTCTTCTCCTCTATTTATGTCTCCACTTTCAAGTTCCTTTAGAGTCAGCTAGTTGATGAATTTGTGCTGTTTCCTTTTTACAGAAGAGGAATGTCACAAATGTCTAAAGTTAATTTGGGACTTTCATTTGATCAGGAGGTCTGTGCTGCCAAGTGCATATTTGACATGTGAAAGAACAGTGAAACACATTAGTGTAGGACATTACATGCTCCACACTCATCCCAGTCATGAGATGAGTTCAGTGTGGGCAAGTAGCTGCCAAGATGACCTGGTAAAGTTTGTATTTGCTCCTAATCTATAGAAAAAGTTAGAAGAAACATATGTCGCTCTGACACACACTATGATTTTATTTCTTATTAAGTTCTGATAGAAAACATATTACCATCTTAGATGAAAGCCTCTATTAGAGATTCCTTTCATTCCTTGTAGATAGTTCAGAGATCTACATGAGTCTATAGTTTGTTTGAATTATTTTTAATTATATAATTAACTAGTATACTTTTTCGCCTAGAAAGACAAAAAAAGCCCTAAATGAGCGAGTCACTTTTGTTTACAAAAATACACTTTCCAACAAAAAAGTGAATCCTTTCTAAAATGTCCTCTATAAAGTAATTTATGACAAGGATGAGAAAATGTAAGTATTTAGGACTAAAATGGCACATTTTGTACAGATGTTATCTCTGCCACTGGAATTTTAGTTAGCTTTATTATTTTTTCAGTCCTTTTGACTTTTTTGAAGACTCACCCTGAAACAACTGTCTAGGCAAGTTGGTGACAGATACAACTCTGGCTTTCTTTTAACAGTTGCTACCATTTCTGAGTCACAGCTACTACTAATAGTGTGTTTGGATTACTTTGCCTATTTGGTTGTCATTTAACCCAAATAAAAATATATACTCCAGTGCTTCTGTTTCTGCTGACCTAATTTGTTGTCAAAATAACTAGGTTGCTTTGAAACTTAGAAGCCATTTCTAGTGGGTCTAAATAAGTCATCATGTCTATTCTTCTACTCTTCTATTCTCCTATAGTGCCTCAACGTTTTAAAATAACATTGGAGACATTTTTTCATTACTGTTTTTCAACATACTTGTCATCTCTAGGAAAGTTTAAACTGCTTGTATTTTTCTCTTCAATCAGGAGAGAGAGACAGAGACAGAGACAGACAGAGAGACAGAGAGTAAGGAGAGAGAGACAGAGACAGAGAGAGACAGAATGTAATAACCATATTTTAGAACTATACATTGCACATGCCTATCCACAGAATAAATACATTCTTTTTCATATTCTTTCCTGAGGTAACTGTCACTGTACTTGGCACAAGGTTGATGAATTAAGAAATTTGCTGCTCAAGTCAGCTAGCCCGTTATCCTATGAATTCTTTTGTTATAATGAAAGGAAATTGTAAGCTCTTTGCGTCTCCGGCTCTTGTCTCCTTTCATTTGCTCCTGCTCATCCTGATCTGTACGGTCACATGTGAAATGTTAAGGTGAAACCCCTTTGAACAATTTGCATATATTAAAAAATAATGGATGATAGGAGTATAAAAGAGATCCTTTCTGGGAGATGGACAAAAGTGAGGAAGGAATGTGGACAGAGGGGGCGAAGAAGGGTGGGTGGGGTCCAAATATGTACACTGGTGAAGACAGAACAGTGAAGCTTGTTGAGACTGGTTTGGGGAGGGGAGGCTAAGGAGACCGACCAAGTCGGCGACTCTGATCAAGGTCTATTATATAGATACTGTAAATGGAACCACAGATACTGTAAATGGAACCCTCATGTACAAGTAATTGCTGCTGATTAGACAGTGCTGACACAAAGTAAAGTAAATTTGCATCAAATTCATTCCTTTTAAGAATTATGTTACCAAGATCAGAACACAGCACATTTGGAGATCATTTTCTTACTAAAAGCATTTCAGAAGGAAAAGATTTTATGTTGCATTGGTCATAATTTCTCAATACATATGGTACCTTAACAATGAACAACTTCTTAAGGAGAAATAAGCAGTCATCACGCAACTCAGATTCTGTAGTGCCCTGGAAAACTGTCTACTATTGATCAAAGATGAATCATGTTTATATGATTTCTATTCTTGGGTTCATTTGAAGGACTGAGAAAGTAGGTCTAGCATTTACAATCATTCTACCTCTATAACCTAAGCTCAGGTAATGACAGTGATGTTTCCAAGTCATATTATAACTCATGGTTCATTTCTCATTGCTATATAGCCTGTGATCACATAGCTATTTATAATTGAATTTAAATTCAATCTTGTTCTCATATAATCATATATTGGGGTATCTATTTTATTTATATTTTCTCCCAGAGTAACATCAGAGAAAATAAATAAAACGTTAATTTGGAACTATTCTTTTCAGTGATTTTATTCTCTTGCTAATGTCTTAATGGAATAATCTCCTGGTTTCTTTTCTACCTTTCTGTGCTGTTTTTTGTTGTTGTTGTTGGTGGTGGTGGTCATTGGTCTTGAACTCTGGGCCTGAGCTCTGTCCCTCAGCTCTTCAGCTCAAGGCTAGAGCCCTACTACTTGAGCTATAACAACACTTCCGGTTTTCTGGCAGTTTACTGGAGATAAGGGTTTCATGGACTTTCCTGCTGGGTCTGGCTTTGAACCGTGATCCTCAGATCTCAGCCTCCTGAGTAGGCTAGGATTACAGATGTAAGCCACCAGCTCCCGGCTTGTTTGGTTTTTATATTACAAATACAGCCTCTTCATGCATTATATCTAGGAATTCTGTAAGGTTGGTTTCTGGGAAACTGGGAAACTCATGACAACCAAAAGCTTTATAATCATCATATATAACTTATGCTCTGAGCATCTATAGACCCTTACTTATTTTGTCTGTGTCTATTTGTCTGAGATGCCTCCAACACTGCTCAATCTATTTGTCTGAGATGCCTCCAACACTGCTCAACCTCAACTTGGCCAAACCACACTCATACTACCCCATGCAGTTCCTATTTGTATGATTCTTATTTCAGTGACAAACAAAGCCAACTAGCAGTATAGACTAGAAAATGAAACACTCAGGACTTTAAGCTTATAACCATCAAGAATGACAAATTCAAGTACCCATGAAAAGGACTGACAGGTGAATTCTTCTACATCAGTTTTCCACAATTCAGGGGCTACTTAGATGTCTCCAGTATATGTTTAATATTAAAGCTGTAACAAAATGAACTTGCTCTTCTTCAGTACATTTCTGATCAAGCATTGTTGCGTCCTCCTTTGTTTTCCCTTCCCATCTCCCCCCCCCACAACTTCTTTCTTGAAGCTCAAATGTGTTTTTACAATATAGAGTCGACTCTGTTAACTGGAGAGGTTCTGGAAGCTCACTTTTCTCTGGTGTTGGCTTTCCATGATGGTGGACGTGATACTGTGTGACCCAGCACTTAAAGCTGCCATGGTACATCTGGCACAAGTGGTCATGTGATTGTTCATCCCTTATGGTATACTACTTGTGTTATATACCCACTCAGCTGTGCAGGAAACATCTTCACTGCAGCTTGCATTTCTACACACTTGGAATCATGTTAGAAGCAAAACTCAAAATGCTTGAACTGACATGAAAGGTGAGACTTCTTTTTTCATTTTCTCTTAAACAAGTTTATAGCCAGTTTGCCTCAAGCTATCACAATAACTGTAAGTTCTGTAGATGGTTGTGGTACAGAGTATGAGGGCTGAATCTGTTTTAAAAATCAAACAAATAAAAACAAAGAGTCTTATGCCCTGGAATGTTGCTCGTAAACTTGAACATGGGATTTCCCAGAGCTTTAAGTAGCTATACAGATGGGGATTCTGAAAATTATGGGGTGTGTTTTATAATAAATATCATATATGTAATTATGATATATATTAATATATCCATTATATAAATCCCCTACACTAAAAATGGAATAACCCTTAAATCTCTCATCTTTAAGGCTCTGGAATATATTTGGTACATCCTACCCTGTAGGGATTACTTCCAATTCATAACTTAGTCTGGACTGGCACTCTTAGAAATTTAAAATATATTGTCCAATTTATTCCTCATAAATCTGGATAATAGCAATCTTATCTAATTCCATTAAAGGCATAATGCTCTGAGACTTAGAAAATTAAGGTGACTTTTCTAAGTGTTAGACTTTTTGATGTATTCATTTTAGTCATTCAAAAAAAAAAGGACTGAATTCACTGGTCAACAAAAGCCCTGTTTTATGGAGCTTATATTTTAGAAATAGTGAAATGATCAGGCAATTGGCAGACCAATGACAACTAAACAATATATGTTTGTGGAAATATAAAGCCTATGCTGAAAAAATGAAGTGGGAAATGGGAATAGGAAGTCCAGGGATTTTGACTGGTTTTAGAACAGTGAAGAAGCAAGTACTCTTTGGGGCAGTTACATTTGAATAGAAGACCAAGCGCAGTGACCAAGAGCGTGGGAGGTGAAGATCAAAGAGTTAAGATAGGATATGGGGCATATTCCCATTGAAACCAGACTAGTCAGAGCAGTCCTCACCTAGAATGCTGGGACATGAGTCAGAGGGTTAGTCAAGGAGAGATCATGAAGGCCGTTGTTGGATATAGCAGAAAGCTTGGATTTAATCAATTAGATAATGGGAAGCTGTCAGAGGGTTTGCAAAGAAGACTGTTGTAATTTACATGGGCTGCTGGGGAGCTCCAGAATAAAGGGAAGAATAAGATGAGGGAGATCAAATCAAAGGCAACTGATGGGTAAACTTTTGGTGGCTAGGAGTGGGATGGAAAGAATGGAGATGCTTAGAAAGAATAACCAGAAATTATTTGTTGATTTAACTGCATTTAAGTCCTGGCCTGTTCTGACAAACTTTTCATGTCTTTCTTGACCTACAACTCCTAGTGCTCTTACTGTTGTTTCTTGGTTCTAAGGAGAACATTATCTGTTCATTATTATCCCTTCATAGAAGAGGTTTCTCTGATTCCACTTATTCATAAATTCAATCCATTTAGCTTACTGCTACTTCTGATGAAAAATACAACAATTTCAAAGAGCAATCACAAATCAAGATTTATTTCTTCATTATTCTATGATTAGTCATATTCAGTCCTGTCTTTATACTTTATTCAAGTAAAGACCCTTTTCCTATTTGTAGTGGATGTGCTTTTCAAGACACAAATAGAATCATCTTAGCATCCCTTCTAAACTCACTGTCCTGTACTTTCTACTGATATTATCACACAGCTGAGTTTTGATATTTATATCCATTAATTCAGTCCTCTGTGCAATGCATATTTATTTGTAAATTAATTCATCCATTCACTTGACAAACTTTTGCTAAAAACTTACTATGTGCCAATTATTTCTTTTTTTATTGTGAAAATACTGTACAGAGGGATTACAATTACATGGCGAAGATAATGAGTGCATTTCTTTTTTTAATTTTTTTATTGTGAAAATATTGTGCAGAGGGGTTACAATTACATGGGCATGATAATGAGTACATTTCTTATCAAACATTGTAGCCTCCTCCTTTGTTTCCCCTCCATCCCTTCCCATCCTCCCCCCACACCCCCAACCCAAACCTCCCAACCCCCCCCCACCAAAGTTGTAAAGTTCGTTTTCAACATAATGTTCTTCTACATATCATTGTTGCAATGGATCCACCTGTATCCCTATTTAAATGATTTGATTTTCCCCTTCCCCTCCACAAATTATACCGACATCAAATACAGTGAAAGCAGGGGTTATACTGTGGGGGAGGGACATACATCCACTTATTTCTTTAGGCATGGGACAAAGTTTAGATCCAGGCCAATAGAGATCTATATTTAAATCAACTTTGATAAAGTCTAATTTACAATTAAATACCCAGATTTTAAGATGTAAAGTTTGATGAATTTGATGAATGTTTATACCTATATAATACATCATAATGAAGATGTGGAGTATTTCCATCATCTCCAAGGTACAATGTCTCTATGTACACCCTAGAAACCTATCTTCCCTTCAGTCACATCCTGGTTCTGTCAGATATGTCAGCTTAGTCAATATCTGTTTTAGAACTTCAAATATAAGATGCCCCTCAGTAGATGAATGGATCAAGAAAATATTGTATATATATATATATATAACATTCATCTATCTATCTATCTATCTATCTATCTATCTATCTATCTATCTATCTATCTATCTATCTATGGATTCTACGCCTCCATCAGAAAGAATGACATTGCCCCATTTGTTAGGAAATGGCAAGACTTGGAAAAAATTTTATTAAGTGAAGTAAGCCAGGCCCAAAGACACATAGGTCCCATGGTTTCCCTTATTTGCAATAACTAGTCTGGGACAAGCAGAAAAGGTCAAAAGTTATGCACATATGACCAGGTAAGATGGTGTTAAGTTAAATGAACCCCAAGATAGGAACATAAGTGGTTTTTTTCTTTCTTACTATTGTTTCTAACATATTTATAATGTACCATGTGATTTTTTTTGTTTCTTTGTATATTTCTCCCCCATGGTATAACTAACCCTTTTTTCACTGTATTTGATGTCAGTACACTGCATCTTGTATATACACTTTTCTAATTTGGGGCAGGGAAGGGAAAAAACAAAATGCTTAAATAGGGATGCAGACTGACCCATTGTAACAATGAGATGGATAAGACACTATGTTGAAAAATGAACTTTACAATTTAGGCGGGGGAGAGGGAGCAGGGAGTGGGGAGTGTAGTTGTAGAGGTGGGAGAGAAGGGATGGTAGGGGAAAAACAAAGGAGGAGGTAACAATGCTTGATAGGAAATGCACTCATGACCTTGCTCATGTAATTGTAACCCCTCTGTACAGTATTTTTACAATAAAATATTTTAAAAAGGCAAAAAGAAATCACACCCAAAGCTCTGATTCTACTGTCTTTTGCTTACCATTGTGTCTGTAAAATTAATTTATTTCACAATTTTAGCAAATTGTACATTTTTTATTGGTAAGAAATATTCCATCATATGAAATCAGCTATTTGCTTAATCATCTGTTGACTGCTGCATTGTTGAGCTTTATTTTGAATAAAACTTATATATGAAAAGTTGTATAAGACCATTCTTTTCTGGAACTATTTTTGCATTACTCATAGAAATAGAATTTCAGAATATTAAGGAAAGTGTATTTTAAATATGTAAGAAATAATGAATGTTTCTGTAACTAGTTAGAATATTTTATATTTTAGTCTAGTAGGAGTTTTGGTAGTTTTAGATGTTCAAAATGGGCACTGTTCAGTGCCATTTGCTCAAGAAAAATGTTATTATAGTGCTTAGTCATTTCTTATTTGCACTTCTAATTTGCCTTCCTCTAATATTAATGCTTTGGAGCATATATTCTTATTTTCTCAGCAGCAATATAATATTTAATATTACTTCCTTTATAATTATATTATAATTATTATTCTTTATTGTAAAGGTGATGTACAGAGGGGTTACAATTACATAAGTCAGACGGTAAGTACATTTCTCTTTGAACAATATTACCACTTCCCTTTTTTTCTCCCAGTTTTTGCCCCTGACCCTCCTCCCCAACAAGTTGTATAGTTCATTTTCAACATAGTGTCTACTATCATTGCTGCATTTGTTTACCCTTTGTCTCACAATTTCTGTGGAGTAAACAGATGAACATACAAGACTAAATGTACAGATATCAAAAACAGTGATAAAGGTGATCAAACAGAAACAAATAGAAAGAAACCCCAAAACAAAACCAAAACGCAAAATAACTAAAAGGCCTCTTGTTCTTATTTCTTGGAGATGATTTTCATAAACATCATTTTATATGCATATAGCTATTGAGCTTTTGTGATCCTCTCCTAAGAATATCCTCCTTTGGTTTCATTGTGTGAGTGTTTAGAGTCCTGTTTAGTTTGTCATGTCCAAGTGTAATTTGTTTTTTTGTTTTTTGGGTTTTTTTTTTGTCAGTCATGGGATATTAACTCAGGGCCTGGTCACTGCCCTTGAGCTTCTTTTGCTCAAGGGTAGCACTCTACCACTTAAGCCACAGTGCCATTCTGGCTTTTTCTGTTTATCTGGTACTAAGGAATCAAACCAGCTCTTCATGCATGCTAGGCAAGCACTCTACCACTAAGTCACATTCCAAGCCCCCAAGTGTAATTTTGTTTTATTTTTTACTATCCAGTGTGTTTACTTATAGGCACATTCTAATTACTACAAATGAGGGAAAACATGCAAATTATGTTTCTTTGGGTCTGGCTTACTTCGCTTAATATAATTTTTCCAAGTGTTTCCATTTCCTTATAAATGGGGCAATATCATTCTAATGTATGCATAGAATTCCATTGTGTTTATATACTACATTTTCTTGATCCATTCATGCACTGAGGGGCATCTGGATTGATTCCATATGTTGGCTATGGTAAACAATACTGCAATGAATATGGTTGGGATGGTATGTTTAGTGTGGCCTGGGCTAAAGATGTGAAGAGAGACTACTCTAAAGAAATAAGAGTGAACAATAGACACATGAAGAAATGCTCAGCCATAAAAGAAAAGCAAATTATGTTTTTTTTCTTTCTTGTGATTGTTTCCAACATATTTATAAGATGTTTTCTTCGTTGATTTGTATGTACCTCCCCCAGGGTATAAGCCCTGCTTTCACTGTATTTGATGCTGATATAATTTGTGGAGGGGAAGGGGAAAAAACAATCTGTTTAAATAGGGATACAGGTGGACCCATTACAACAATGAGATGTACAAGATGTTATGTCGAAAAATGAACTTTACAACTTTGGCGGGGTGGTGGTGGTGGTGGTGGAGGAGGAGTTAGTGGTGGTAGGGGGTGGGGGGACGGGGGAGGAGGGAAAGGGATGGGAAGGGGAAACAAAGGAGGAGGCAACAATGCTTGATAAGAAATGTACTCACTATCTTGCCCATGTAAGTGTAACCCCTCTGTATGGCATTTTCACACACACACACAAAAGAAATGCAAATAAAAACTACATTGAGATTCTACCTCAGTCCAGTTAACATGGGCATTATCAAGAAAACTAACAGATGCTGGCAAGAATATGACCACAGGGGAACACTACTGTAGGTGGGAATGGAAACTTGTTCAACCACTCTGAAAGCAGTATGGAGGTTCCTCAAAAGAATAAACATAGAGCTCCCCTATAACCCAGCCATCCCATTCCTGGGCATTTATTTATCCAATTAACATTACTACTTAAAGTACTTGTCCAGGCTTTGGCCTACATGTATTGAATTTTCTTATTGAATCACCAGTTCTTTACATATGTGTACATATATGAGACATATATACATACATATTATATATTTCTTAAGGTTTGTATCATTAAAACAATCAGTATCATATAAGCAGCCATTTTAATTTTAATTGATTCTAATTTTTACTTGTAGTTGGATCTAATTTTGAATTATATTTTTTATAGTGTGAGATTTTTTTGCCTTTCCTAAAACTCTACCTGCCTAAAACTCTGCCAATTTCATTTTATGTTTCTTTTAAATGTCTTCCAGTGATGGCTTTAATGTTTTGGTCCATCATTCATTATGAATTAATTTAATTTCCTGTATATGATCAGGTATTATTTGGAATCTATTATTTTTTTATTTTGAATTTTTTTTTTTGCATCTTCTTGGAATGCAGGCTGTGTATCAGAGATACCTCACATTATTTATTCCCCCTCCTTATAGGAAATGATCTGGTTTAGGTGGGTTTTCCCACTTTCCTTTTCTCCTTTTTTCTTCCTACCTGCCATCTCCTTGCTCTTTCCTTCTACTGTGTTTTCTCAACATGTTTGATTTTTCCTGTTCATTTTCCTCTTCCTGTTTTTTGTTCTTTTCTTCTTCTGCGTTTCCTTTCCCTAAGGATTTTCTTGCTGTGCGTCCACTGAAATGAGGCCTTAGGGAATGATAGTCAGAAACAGCCAGACTCAGCCAATAAATCCTCTAAATAATTGTAAGAATTTTTGTTTTCTTCATGTTCAGCCTAGTTTAAGAGTTCAATCAACATTCTGAAAATACTGAGGGTTTACTTCATGGATTTATAATTTGAGGATCAGAAAGTATCTTGCTCCCCTTCTCTTTTCCTGTTTGCATTCCTATCTTTCTTCCTCTGCACTTTTCAAATAGAATATCTAGCTGTTTGTTCAAAGGACAAGCATACCCACCACATTACTCCAGCATCTTGGTCAAATATCCCTTCCTGACATCTGGTTTCAGCTCTGACACATAGAGCTTGGAATTCATCACTCTTGTGCTCACAATAAGAAAAATCCAAACAAACCAAAAATTACTGAGTTGGATCCATCAGAGAACCAAGGTCACAGGGCAAAGCACCACAGTGCACCCTGGAGAAACAGGTGGAGTGAATGCAATCACAGCTGAGAACTGCCAAGGAGAAGCAGCAGTCCGGTGGACAGAAATAAATAGGACCAATCCCGTAGTACTTTGGAGGAAATGTTGGAGTCTAAATGTGGGATTGGAGAGCTAAAACTTCTGGATCCATTTTGGGTGGTGGGGTCACATCAGTTTGTCGGTTTTATCTTCAGTAGCCCCACTAGTTTTCTGTGAGAACCTATTCGCTGAAAAGAGATCAGAGAGCAACATTCCCCCCATTCCAAGCAATTAAAGGGGAAACAATTCAAACAATGTTAAGTGCATTTGGAGTTTCATATCATAAAAGTATATTGGACAAGATAAACAGCTTTGTCTAAGTACCAAGTTCAGCCTGCCTTAGCAGCCTCATCTCACAAAACAGAAAGGACAAAAGCATGATTCTTAAGGTCACACAGCTCAGTCTTTGTCTTCAAAAACAAAACAAAAAAAAACAAAACAAAACACAACAACAACCTGAGATTTAATGGTAAGATGATAAAATGCTCTTTTCTTCCTGGCACTTTATTTATCTCTAGTGTGAAAACAGTCAGCTTAGACAAGTGCAAGACCTGAATTCTATTTAAGAAGTTCGCAGAGAATTTCACAAACAACAGAGGAGCAAAACCAAGCAACCTGATAGCCAGGGTACTGGAGGAGAGTAAAGACTAGCACCATCACTGTTCTTTCTGTTAAGGATCGTTTTTGCTATTTGGGGTCTTTTATTGTTCCATATGAATTTTTGGATTGCCTCTTAAAATTAAATCCCCCAACAACAAATCCTCAAAGAAACAACTGCCTAATAAATAAGTGGGCTAAAGACTTAAAGAGAAACTTCTCTGAAGAGGAAAGAAGGATGGCCAATAGACATATGAAGAAATGCTCAACCTCCCTAGCCATAAAAGAAACCCAAATCAAAACAACATTGAGATACCACCTCACCCCAGTTAGAATGGCTAGAATCAAGAACTCTAATAAAAACTGATGCTGGAGAGGATGTGGACAGAAGGGAACCCTACTGCATTGTTGATGAGAGTGTAAAGTTGTTCAACCACTTTGGAAAGTAGCATGGAGGTTCCTCAAAAGACTCCACATAGAGCTTCCCTATGACCCAGCAATCCCACTTTTGGGCATTTACCCAAAGATCACAAACAAGGCCATACTAAAGCTACCAGCACGACTATGTTTATTGCAGCATTATTTACCATAGCTAAGATATGAACCAACCCAGTTGCCCCTCAGTAGATGAATAAATCAAGAAAATGTGGTATGTATACGCAATGGAATTCTATGCCTCCATCAGAAAGAATGACATTGCCCCATTTGTAAGGAAATGGAAAGACTTGGAGAAAATTATATTAAGTGAAGTAAGCCAGGCCCAAAGAAACATAGGTGCCATGGTTTCCCTTATTTGCAATAACTAGTATATATCTGAGTCAAGCAGAAACAGTCAGATAAGTTGATGTTAGGTGAAATGAACCCAAGATAAGGACTCAAATGTTTTTTCTTTCTTGCTATTGTTTCTGATGATTTCTTTATTGCTTTGTATGTCCCTCCCCCACGGTATAACCCCTGCTTTCATTGTACTTGATGTTGGTATAATTTGTGGAGGGGAAGGGAAAAAACAAATCGTTTAAATAGGGATACAGGTGGACCCATTGCAACAATGAGATGTACAAGAACGTTATGTCGAAAATGAATTTTACAACTTTGGCACAGGGGGCGGGGCCTGGAGAGCCTGCGCAGGGGTGGGGGGGGAAGGGATGAGATGGGAAGGGGAAGCAAAGGAGGAGGCAACAATGCTTGATAAGAAATGTACTCATTACCTTGCTCATGTAATTGTAACCCCTCTGTACGGTATTTTCACAATAAAAATAATTAAAAAAAAAAAGAAAACTGTAAGTGGCACTGTGGCTCAAGCAGTAGAGCACTTGCCTTGAGCTGAAGAGCTGAGGGATAGTTCCCAAGCCCAGAATTCAAG
>NW_012267236.1:2399920-2411982 GCF_000151885.1 Dipodomys ordii | reverse complement strand
CACACACACACAAAAGACTAGCACCAACACACACCAAATACTAAATCCAGGTCAGCCTACAGGCCAGACCGAAGCCCAGTCCCCACTTGAGAGCATAAACCAGTGTTTACTAATTGCCATGTTTAAAGCATAATTATATTCACCCTTCCGTACAAATGACAAGGTAAGAAAGAAACGCAATCTTAGGAGACAAAGCAAACTTCAGAACCAGACTCACATGTGATGTGTATTTTTGGACTTACCAGATACAGAAGGCAAAAATAACAATGATTACTATTTTAAGGGTCCTAGTAGACAGCACAGATTAATGCAAGAGTAAATGGACACTATAAGTCAGGAGATAAGAAGTTATAAGGAAAAATGAAAGGAAATGCGAGAAATCACAAACCCTACAACAGAAAATCAAAAAAGTGTTTGTTACTGCTCATTTTTAGGTAACTTGTTATGGTTGAGCTGGAGAAGCTTTTTCTGTGAATTGAGTATATATTTTTTTCTTCAGCTATATTATAAATCTAAGCAAGTTCTGATTGCCTTGTTTTATTTGAAATTCCCAGAAATTGACATTTGATGATCATACATGTCCCTTTCTTTTTTAAAAAATTATTATTAATAAGTTTTTTGTGAAAATACCATACAGAGGGGTTACAATTACATGAGCAAGGTAATGAGTACATTTCTTATCAAGCATTGTTGCCTTCTCCTTTGTTTCCCTTTACCATCCCTGCCTTCCTATCCCCCCTCCTGCCCCCACAAAGTTGTAAAGTTTGTTTTTCCACATAATGTCTTATACATCACAACGTCTCATTGTTTGCAGTGGGTCCACCTGTATCCCTATTTAAACAATTTGTTTTTTCCCTTCCCCTCCACAAATTATACCAAAATCAAATACAGTGAAAACAGGGGTTATACCATGGGGGAGGGACATACAAAGCAACAAAGAAATCATCTTATAAATATGTTAGAAACAATAGCAAGAAAGAAAAACCATTTGAGTCCTTATTCTGCTTGTCTCAGACATATACTAGTTATTGCAAATAAGGGAAACCATGGGACCTATGTTTCTTTGGGCCTGGTTTACTTCATTTAATACAATTTTTTGCAAGTCTTTCCATTTCCTAACAAAACATGTCCCTTTCTTAACTCATTGAATTGTCCATAGCTTTTTTTTTGTTTTGTTTTGTTTTGGTCATGGGGCTTGAACTCTGGACCTGGGCATTGTCCCTCAGCTCTTCAGCTCAAGGCTAGTGCTCTACCACTTGAGCCACAGCACCACTTCCAGCTTTTTCTGTTTATGTGGTGCTGAGGAATTGAACCCAGGGCCTCATGCATGCGAGACAAGCACTCTGCCACTGAGCCACCTTCTTAGCCTAGTTCCTAGCTTTTTATTGGAAACCTGCTCTGTTCTAGACATAGTCTTAGATAGTTACATAAAAATTTCTCCTGTATTAGCTCAGAACCTAATTAAGGGTGTACTGTGTTTTATGGGATAGTAATGAATATGAACTCTTAAAGGAATAAATTAAGCCCTAGACATAGGTGACTGACACCTCTGATCATAACTTTTCAGGAAGCTAAGATCTGAGGATCACAGTTCAAACCCAGCCTGGGTGGACAAATCTATGAAATTCTTTTCGTCAATTAACCAGCAAAACATTCAAACTGGATGTGTGTCCCATGTGGTAGAGCACCAGTTCCAGAGAAAAACCCCAGAGGGAACTTGTAGCCCTGAGTTCAAGCCCCAGGACTAGCACATATACACACACAAAAAAAAAGTACAGCAAGGCATTTTTTTGGAAGAGTCAGAGAGAGAGAGCACTGAGCTTCTTGGTGATTAAAAATTGTAATTGAATTGATTTGCCAAAGGATGACTATAAATCCTTTCCTAGAGAACAAAGTGGCATCAAGCTAAATTTATACAAAATAAGGAAAAGAATAGTCTTACAACATATAAGCTGTGTATTGAAATGTAGTACCATTAATAAGGCGCTGTGATGTTGGTGAAGGAAAGGAATTGTTTGTAGAGGATTCTGAAAGAGTGCATCACAGGTGAGTGTGTGTCACCTTTCCACATTACCAGTCTCTCCATGCAGTGCGTAGAGGGCCTGTTCTCATTGCTTCACGTTCTGTCAGCCTGCCAGCAGTACTTAGTTATTCATTCTTTGTGCTGTCCAGTTTCTTCCAAAACTTAGTAAGGTACCAATTAATATTTTATGATCTCAGAAGTGCTTGGCTCTGTGATGAATTTAAAATGCTTCTATCATTGGCTTTGCACACACTTGGCAAAGTTGTAGTCATGGCGACTCAGGATTGATGCTTCAGGAGTTGAGGGCACACAGCAGAAGGAAAGGTGGTGAAAATGTGAGGGAAGCCTTTTGAGCCACAGGTGCTTGGTTTGTGCTGTTTCCCAGTGATCTGAGCACCTATTTCATATGCAGTCAATGAATTGTCAACATTAATCAAGCACCTGTTATTTGGGAGAAATAAAAAGAGTATTAGAGACAACTTTAGACTTGAATGATGGCTTACAAAGTTTCTACTATCGTAATAGCTGGGAAAGCAAGACATCCATGAAAAAGTTCCCGGGTTTTAATCAATAATATTGAAGTATTTCAATGACTAAAGCATTATGGGAGGAAATGGGAATGAGGTAGGAGAAGTATGATGGTTTGTATCCTGAAGAAGCTTGCTATTTGGCAGAACATGCAGATATACAAAGATGGGTAGAACATATTACAGAATGAATGGGGGGGCGCAAAAACAATATGTATCATTATTGTTATTATTTTATTCCTTACACTAACTCATTCAATGTTCAGTACAATTTATGCAATTTATGTGTGCACACACACAGACACACAGACACACACACCCACCTAGAGTATATTATTATCCCCAATAGACATATAGAAAAACTGAGGCATAGAGATGTGTAAAGACAAGCTTGCTCAAGGTAACAATTCTGGTAAGAGACAGAGTTTAGTATAAGATTTCAGGCAGTCACATTCCCACTGTGCATGAAGTTCTAATTTAATGCAGAGAAAGAATGATTTTCTTCTTAGAGACTGCCTGATGCTGAGTGGCAAAAACTTCATAAGCCAGGCTCTCTGTCCTTATGGGTTATGTGCCAGTGATAATGAAGAATATTTACATTCTGGAAATACAACCAACTTCTGTTCTCAAAACTAACACAAATTCTTGTACCATATTTTCAGAAAGGAACCTAGGACGTCTATCTCTACCACTTACCTCTTATCCCCCTAAAACATTAAGGATTACTAGAAGCTATCACCCAGGGCCATTTAAGTCTCTTCAGACTTATTTTTCCCCCGGTCCTTATCATTATTTACTCAGCTCCTTAGATCCTTTAATCCATGTCTTACTTCGCTGGCACACACATCTCTCCAGTCAGCAGAAATATTTATTCCTCTTTATAAATTATTAAATTAACTTTATGGCTCAGAACTCAGTATCTCATGAATTTTGTTATCATGAATTAGTAATAATTCTGTACATTTGTACAATGTTTTACAATGTTCCTCCACATAAATTTTCTTACTTAATTTTCATAACTGTCTAGTATGTTACTGGAAGTTGATATCAATATCCCAATTTTAACTGTGAGGAATAGAAGACTTAGGAAGGTTTGAGTAACTTTTTGGTTGTGGGTTGTTGGGTTGAACTGAGAACTAACCGAATCCATTTTTTATTCTCTTTTCCACTAAAATCAGGGTTTGATCATACCTTGGTGATTAGAAAAATATGAGTTTCTGAAAGTACAAAGATGGCCATAACAGCTGGAATGAAATTAAATGTGCAATGGCACAGATATCCTGTGACACTGGACCGCAACATCATTCAGTCACACTTAGCCATTGATCAGTATGGTGATTGGTGGCTTAGAGCTTTAGTGTGTTCATATAATGGCGGTGGGGGTAGAGCAATATATAAGCACTTAGAAACAGATAAGCTTATGGATTTCAAAGGAGGAAGAACATTACAGTAGGTGGTGAGAAGAATTATGTCTTTCTGGCTGAAGCATGCAGAAGGCAGCATGAACAAAGACACTAAGGTCAGTAAAGACATTTGGGACTACTAGGTTCCAAAGTCTAAGATGGAGATTAAAAGTTAGGTTGGTTAGATAGGATGGAGTAGAAGATACATGATCAGACATGTAACTAGAGAAGTAGGGGATTAGGTTGTGTTGTTGAAGTAGTGGCTATGATGCTTCCTGGACTTTTGAAGAGTCACCAGTGGACTTTGCTTGGTAGAATGAGTAATGGTGGTAGAATACTAGGTTTAAGCAAAAAAGCTCAGAGGCAGTGCCTAGGCCCTGAGTTCAAGCCCTACATAAGACAATGAATAAATAAAGTCATTATTATTTGTTGTTGGGTATGATAAGGTAATCAAAGGAATTTGAAGAAAATAATTTATTGAACATTGAATCACTTTATATCTTCTGCTTTCATTAGATAAGCAAATGATGTATTAAGTTCCATCAGAGCATTTGCTTGATGTTTTATAGATACATCCTAAAATTAATTAATGACACACAAAATAACATATAGAATTTATCCTGAAAACTGCTGATGGTGTTCTTTTTAAAAAGACAAAAAAAAAACCCTTTCTTTTCTTTTTTCTTTTCTTGAGATGGTAGTCTTAGTATGTTGACATGCTGGTCCTGTGCACTGGGGCTGGGGTGATTCTTTTGCCTCAGTTTCCTGAGGACCTGGGACTATAGATACATACTGTTGTGCTCAGCAGAAATTTTACTTGTTTAGCTGAAACAAGGATTTGGAACAGTTAAAAAAATGTTTCTAGGAAGAGTGGAATTAAAAATTAAGTAAGGTAAAGTTTTTGCAAAGTATTGAAAGTACCACAGCTTGCAAAAGTCACACTGTGGACCTCAGCTGAATACTTTCAAATACTTGATGCTGAAACTTCAGAAACAATACAGATTTAACCACAGTTTTACCACTGCATCATGTTTGTTCCATTTTCTTAATTTTTTTTAATTGCTGGGGAGATTTACATGTAGACAGGAGGCTTTTAAGTTTCATATATTTGTCATTTTACCTGAAGTCATCCTATTTCTAGAAAAGTAAGTTATGATTTCACAAACAAAGGATTATAGCGTTGGGAGAATAATTAGGTGCTTGGAAATGAAGTTCTAAAATGAAGGTCTTGTTTGTAATATCAAGTGTTATAACAAGCACAGTGAATAGTGGTAAAAAATAGGCCCCCAAAAGTGACTAATGAAGGCAACTTTTTTTTTTTTTTGGTCTGTTGTTAGGCTTGAACTCAGGGTCTGAGCATGGTCCCTGAGCTTCTTTTTGCTCAAGGCTAGCACTTTACCACTTTGAGTCACAAATCCACTTCTGGTTTTCTGATGGTTAATTGAAGATAAAAGTCTCACTGACTTTTCTGGCCCCCAGCTGGTTTCAAGCTGCTATCCTAGATCTCAATAGCTAGGATTACAGCAATTTTCTTGTATCTAGAACATTTCATACTTCTTATAATGTGAATTTAAAAATAATAGGGTAGGCCTGGTTTGCTCTATCATAGAGTTCATGTAAAGAGACAGCTGTTGTTCTGGCTAAATTGCTTCTGTGATTTTTATGTAGCGTCTACCATTATTGCTAGTGTTTGTTTATGTGTGAGTTTTCATTTGGTTAGCAAGGGTAGGATGCCAGATGTCCCTCCTGAGGTTTATCTGCACAATAGTAACCCCTATGCCAGTCAGAACCAAACAATATTCAAGTCATATCTACTTATTGTTGATAAAACAGTATATTTAAAATATACAAAATATTATATATAAAATACTGAAAAATATACAAAATGCTATATATAAAAATACTAAAACAAAAAAGTGCCCAATTTTCCATGCTCTCTCTTTGGCAGGAAATGTGTGCTCCAAGGTGGCATAAATGCACATTGCTTAGATTTCCAGTGCTCAGCCTCGTGTCTGACACACGCACATAGAAGCCTGCCCTCCACGTGCTTCTATGCTCATGCTCTCTAATTCTCTCTCTGGCTCTTTTCTCTCTCTCCTTTCCCTTCCTTGTCTCCTTCTCTTTCATAGGAAAGAAAGAGTCACCTTTGGCATTTCAGCTATTGAAAAGTATATGGAAATAAATTCTTGTCCTAGGAAGATAAAATCTTAGGTAGTCAGCTAAAAATGTAGGGAAATAGTATTTAGGTATTTATTTCCTGGATTCTGAAATTTGTCAGTTTTTTTCCTTAATTAAATTGATTTGTGATTTCTTCATTTATTTCAACATAAATCAGTGACTCAAGATGGACATGGTTTGGGTTTATCATTTTGGATTTTTTTAAAGGTAGCTCAGAGTCCCCTAAGCTTCAGGAACTCAAAATCTGTTTTCCTGCCTGGCTTCTCCTGTCACTTGCATTTTCCTAGAGAGCTTAAAAAGCATGATTTTAGTTGCAAAATTAAGAACTTGGATAAGAAGTCCCAATGTTTATCCAAAAGAAGCTTGAATCACTATGTAATAACAATTAGCTTGTAGATATTTCTTTTGAGAGATCTGAGGAATATCTTATAAAATCAAAAGTCAAAACAAACCAGAAAAAAAAACCCAAAAATGTATTTCCAAAGCTCCTGCTTTCATTGGTATGATTTGAAGACTGCTGAATTCAGATCTTTTCAAATCTGAATTTTTGACCTGCCTCTCATGATCTGTGGGATCTTAAGGGGATCAGTTACCTCTCCAAATCTTGGGCATCTCTGTCCTTCACAAGTGGTTTTGATCCTGGCCTATCTCTTGGATCTCTCGGTAATATCAGCTTGCACTGCCTTGAGTAACATTGTGCTGGACTAAGTTGTAACTGGGAAACAGTCAGTAATAGAGGTTCAGAGCAATGTGGGTCCTGAGAAGACAGCTGGGAGAGATGAGGAGTTTGAGTGGTATTAAGTAAAGAAATAGAAGTGAAGAAGGAGGGCCAGCTTCTAAGAAGCCCAGATCATGTGTACAAAGAGAAACCTATCATCAGCGTTCCTGCTTGCCTTGGATTCCATGTGAATGTACCTCCGTGAGCCCATCAGTTGATGCCATGGTTTAAATGTGGCTTGTTTCTTGAGTTCTGCTGGAATGGAATCCCATAACAAGGCTGGAAACAAATCTATGTGTTTGGAGGTAGGGACTTTGCCATGTGACCAGGATTAGCTAAGATCATCTTGGTGAATTCCACATAATTGGATATTGACGGCCTGATAGAATGAAAGAGGGAGAGACCAGAGGAGACTCACACTTGTGCTCCTTTGTTTCTCATTATCTACTAAGCATTGACCTGGAATCACACCAGGTGTGATTCCGGAGCCTTGGCCCTCTGGAATCCTGAGCTCGGATATGTTTCTTTCTTTTGGAACTGACCATCTGATGGTCAGTGGTACTGTGTTCTTACCCACAGAAAATGGATGAACACAGCGAGCTATTACTGAGCAACAAACCAGCTAGTTATTTTAACTCATTTTCTTATAATTATCTATATAGTTGGTAGTCACTAATTTTTTTAGAGTTGTTGGTACAGAAAACTGTCCATGTGAAATGGTGCAAAATGAGTAACTTTTCTTGTCTTTTGTTGCACAATTCAAAAAGAAACACCATTGGCAGTGACCATAGCACGGAGCATGAAGAAATCTTACAAGGAATAAGGAAATTCTTATTGTTCCAAGGTTTAATAATAAAAAAGGCACACTGGAGTTTAAATTGTATACCAATTTTGAGTTTCAGAGTTTATTGATAAAATCATATCAGCCCAATGTTACCAAAAGTATTATGAAAATCAAATAAGATATAGATGTTAAGTGATTTTTCTTTACAAAAAAGCCAGCCTTGTTCAATTAAATGGTGATATTATTTGCCAAGAACTCCTAATGAGAAGACAGTTAGATAAATTGGCTATGAAACTAAGAAATAGAGAAATCAGCAGATGCAAAATCTACTAATTTGATAATTCCTAGGGCCATTAGCATTGTCATAATTACATATGCATTGGCATAATAAAAAATAAATATGAAGCACTCCATTCACCTAAAAAATGCTTCTTTAAAAAAATCTGGATAGTCTACTGAAAATCTGACATCTAAGGGGACAGTTTGCAGCCTTTAATCAATCTGTTATAACATGCCTGCCTGCTGCTTTTATAATTGTGGGTTTAAAAAGGAGGAGGTGAATATATTTTGTTTCCTTTCTGATTTTCTGACAGAAGCACTAGCAAGTATCCTAGACTAAAACACCCTATCGTGTACTGCTGATAACTACCCTTCCAGACAAATATCAGCTAACCACAGTACAATCAGTTGCCCACACTGGAAAAAAACAAATCAGGAAACTACTGTTCCATAATCATAGAATTGAAAGGAAGGCATACATAAAATGACAGGCTATTAATTCTGGTTTGGAAAGCATGAATAGAACTTTTGATGAAGCTTAATTTTCTTTTGGCTCTTCAGAAATGGATAAATCATTTAAAGTAAAAATATCTGTTGTGCTATAGAACACTCATTTCTCTCAATATTTATTATTTGAGGGGAAAGTGTTTTTCTTCTTTTGATGATGAAAAGTAATGATGAAATGTTCACATGAATGCTCCCAAAAATAAAAAAATAAAACCACTCAGTTCATTCTTTGATGCTTCACTACACTCTAGCCTTGAAAATTATTTGTTGTAATTTAAGTAAACTTCCAGGATGTGAAATTATAATCAAAAAGACATGATATTTCATCAAGTGCTGCCACACATAACTGCTATTGCAAAACAAAGCTTGGCACTTCCTCCATGATCACTTTTCCACTTTCTGGGTCTTGTCTCCAATCTGAGCCCAATATGAGACTTAAAAAATTATATTAAGTGAAGTAAGCCAGGCCCAAAGAAACATAGGTCCCATGGTTTCCCTTATTTGTAATAACTAGTATATGTCTGAGGCAAGCAGAAAAGGTCAGGTAAGTTGATGTTAGGCAAAATGAACTCCAAGGTAAGTATTCAAATTTTTTTTCTTTCATGTGATTGTTTCTAACATATTTATAAGATGATTTCTATGTTGCTTTGTATGTCCCTCCCCCACGATATAACCCCTGCTTTCACTGTATTTGATGTCGGTATAATTTGTGGAGGGGAAGGAAAAAAAAACAAATTGTTTAAATAGGGATACAGGTGGACCCATTGCAACAATGAGATGTTGAGATGTATAAGACATTATGTCGAAAAACGAACTTTACAACTTTGGCATTGTCGGGGGAAGAGACAGGGGGAGTGAGGGGGAAATGGGAAAGGATAGGAAGGGGAAACAAAGGAGGAAGCAACAATGCTTGATAAGAAATGTACTCATTATCTTGCCCATGTAATTGTAACCCCTCTGTACAATATTTTCACACACACAAAAAGATACATAAATATCAGTTACCATGTTCTAACTGTGATCCATGCTGACGTGCTCTGCACTCCTAAGTTTTTATGCTACTTATATAATTTACATTATGTTAATAGTGTTAGCAGCAATTTTATTACAAAACATCAGTGCTGTTAGCATAATTAACATTTTTAAAAAAATTCTTGCACCTGGAACAGTATTTATAGTTCCATAAATGAACAGAATGTTGTGACAGAAAGATGTTAAAAATTAAAAATGGAGGAAGTGTTGAGGGGAGGGGAGGGGAGTAAAATTGCCCTGGGAACACATTTAAAATGTCTAAACAAGGAAGTTAAAGTTCTTTTCTTTTCTTTTTTTTTGGTGTGTGTATTTGCAAATTCCCTTTTCCCATTTGTAAAATAATGTTTTTAATTTTTTTTCAAAATATTTTCCTCCTGGCTGGCAAGTCCACTTTCAAAACAATCCTTGCAGGGAGTCACAGTGAGGAGAGACAGTGCACTATAGCACTGTATACTAATTAAGACTCATTTTCACACTTGCTCATATCTAACCTGATTTCTGTTCCCTGAAAAGTACATTAAGGCCATTGAACCAATAGGACAAGAATTCTTTGCTTAATTACTTGGAACCTTACTGAAGTAGTTAATGTGAACTTCACAAATAAGTTTCTTGGAAAAAAACAACAACAACTAATAAAGCAAATACCGCACTTCTCTGGATTTGCATGGAAGTTGGACATTTGTGTTGGCATACTGGTTTCACAATAGAATTCACCTCCAACATTGTCTCTTTTCCCCAAAGACTCTCAGATGCTAGGAACAGCAGAAGCACAGTGGCCATCAGTATAACAGAAGTGACTGGATCCCAGCTCCTGGCATGCACCAGGTTCCTGCAGCAATCCCTTCTGCCCATGTGACCAAGGACTCAAATCCAGCGAGAGTCCAAAGATCAATCCAAGCTTAATTCTTTAAACTTGAAGACTTTGGGGAGTAAGTATTAGTGTCTGTTTCTCATACTGTAATATTTTGGGGGGTCATGTTTAAGAAATGAATTCATACAGCTATTCTAAAAAGCATCATGAAGTTATGTCTCCTTGAGCTTTCTTATTTCTCAATCCTAGATGAAACTTGGCACTAGCTAAAATTTTGTTGTGTTTAATTACCATTAATTACAATACTGAAAGTACTTTCTCTTTACAAAGGGTTGGTATTCAAATTTCCCTTCACAGTAGTCTGTGCCCTTGATTTTTATGGTTAAAAACCCCAGATGACTATAGGTTCTTTAGTATCAGTCTTACAATGCAGATGTAATGGTACTCCTTCAGTTTCCTTAAAAATAAATTTTATTTTATTTTTTATCTATGGAACCAACCCAGATGCCCATACGTAATGGAATTCTATGCCTCTTATCAGAAAGAATGACACTGCCCCATTTGTTAGGAATTGGAAAGACTTGGAAAAAATTATATTAAGGGAAGTAAGCCAGGCCCAAAGAAACATAGGTCCCATGGTGTCCCTTATATGCAATAACTAGTATAGGTATAGGATAAGCAGAACAGGTCAAAAGCTATGTACATCTAACCAGATAAGATGATGCTAAGAGAAATGAACCCCATGATGGGGACACAAGAGCTTTTATCTTTGCTGCTGTTGTTTTTAATGTACTTACAATGTACTGTGTGATTTTTCTGTTTCTCATGTATGTTCTTCCCCCATGGTATAACCCCTGTTTTCACTGTATTTGATTCCAGTGCCTTGTATCTTGTATATACATTTTTCTACTTTGAGGAGGGGAAGGTAAAAAAACAAAAAGCCGAAATAAGGATACTGACACATTGTAACAATGAGATGTACAAGGCACTATGTGAAAACGAACTTTACAACTCTGTTGGAGGAAAGGAGGAGTTCAGGAGGTGGGGAGGGAAGGTATGGTAGGGGGAAAACAAAGGAGGGGGTAACAATGCTTGATAAGAAATGTACTCATTACCTTACTCATATTAACTGTAACCCTTCTGTACAGTAGCTTTACAATTAAGATGTATATTAAGATAATAAAAAATAGATATTTTTTAAGCCAGCCAAGGCAGAAAAGTCACCGTGAGACTCTTATCACCAATTAACCACTCAAAAACTAGAAGTGGTGCTGTGGATCAATTGGTAGAGTGCTAGCCTTGAGCACAAACAGGTTCAGGAATAGTGTCCAGGCCCCTAGTTTAACCCCCACAACCGACAAAAAGGAAAAAAAAGAGATATTTTTATGGGCAACTCTTTAGTCTGAGAATCTATATGAAAGTTGGTAAAGCAAATCCAAAGGACACAAAGACACAGCTGTGGCTTTAAGTCTGAGAAATTTCCTTTTCTTGACATACATGAGCAATTTGTCTACAATTCATCTTGCAAATCTTGTGGAAATGCCTTGCCTATGCAAATGAAAATATTGATGTGTGTGTATGTGAGAGAGAGAGAGAGAGTAAGAGAGAGAGAAAGAGAGAGAGAGGTCACTTTTGTTTTAGTAGACCTTTACTAGAGGTGAAAGTTCAGGAGATGAGAAACCAGTATAATATTCTGGCTGAAGGATCTTCACTAGCCATACAACAGACAAGGGTCTCATATCTAAAATATACTTGGAACTCAAAAAATTAAATCCCCCAACAACAAATCCTCAAAGAAAC
>NW_012267236.1:2381730-2399360 GCF_000151885.1 Dipodomys ordii | reverse complement strand
ATGTATGAGTCAAGCGGAAAAGGTCAGATAATGTGATGTTAGGAAAATGAACCCTTAGATATGTATTTTAATGTTTTTTTCTTTCATGCATTTGTTTCTAACACATTTATAAGCATGTATAAGATTATCTCTTTGTTGCTTTGTAGGGAAGCTAATGAAAAAAGACTAGTCTCTACTTGCCTTGGCCCAACCTGCATTGGCTAACTGATGCTCTATTCAGCTTGCCACAGAAGAACAAATAACCCAATATACCATTTAATATCCTTTTTTTTGAATAAAGATTTATTTTTTTTATTTTAATTTTAATTTTTTGTGAACATACTGTACAGAGGGGTGCTTTTTGGAGCCTCAAGGTTAAGTCAGCTTGCAGTGCCTTTTAATATCAGCTACCATGCTGAACACTTAGTACCTGCTGTGTTACTCAGCCTCTGTCACTGTAACAAATACTTGAGATAATCAACTTACAAAGACAAGACTTATTTTGCCTCACAATGTGTTGAGGGTCCAGCACAAAGTTGGCTTCATTTCTCTGGACCTATGGAAAGGCAGGATACCATCATGAAAAAGGCAGAGGTCCTACAGTCATCTTCAAGTGCATGTCCAATGACCTAAAGTCCTCCCACCAGACTCAGTCTCCTGAGTCTGCACCACTTTCCAGTAGCATCAACCCTGATTTTAATTTTTCACACATAGACTTTGAGGGAGAATTCAAAATCCAAACCACAGCACATACCAAGCGATGTTTCAGGTGTTTTGTATATATTACCTTGTACCCTAACATCAACTCTTTTTGTTAGGAACACTTGACATTCCTATGAGAAAAAATGAGGCCCCTGGTGATAAAGCAGGTTTGGAGGGGCTGCAAACTCATTAGCATTGGTCATTCAGGTTACTTCTTTTTTTCTTTTCCAGCTTTGTCCTTTTCCTGGGAAATCAGAAAAGAGCACTGATGAAAAGACATAGGAAATGCTTCTAGAGAGCTTCTCAGTGGAAATTAAGAAGTGAAAAATGCAGGAAAGTCACACAGTGCTAAAAGGGCTGGCTACGGACATTTTGCTACACAGCGTCATCCACATATAGGACTAGATTTCTGCCATCAGGTAAGGTGAAAGTTATTATTTACCATTTAACAAAGCAGTTTATGAATATGGTATATGTTTGATCAATGTCACCCCTTTCAATATTCAAAAATTATTATTACTATTGCCATATTTACCTTGCCTCTATGCTCTTTGATTGAACTTTTGTTTTGGGGAACTATATGATTCTCTCAGAAATGTGTTGGTTGATATTACTGTAGGTACCAAAACCATCTTTACTGCCATTACATTGCTATGGCTGTGGTTCTGAAGTAAGTGTGTCAATCATTGATTTTGTTAAAGAATAATACCTTCTTACCTTCTTAAAGCAGTTAGATCCTTATTTTTGATATGAATGCATATGTATTATTTGAAATATATTCAATTCAAGTCTTAAAGCAGATATTATTATCTTGCTCTTAATCTTCGGGAAAAAAAGCGTGACTAATCACCATTAAATAAAATATACATTGTAGGCATTTGGTAAATAATTTATAGAAGATTTTAACATGCTCTTTGGGTCTTAGTTTTCTCTTACAATTATGAATTAATGTTAAGTCTGTTTAACCTTTTTCCTATGTTTGCTGAGTTGATCATATTTTTCTTCCTTGTGAACAGAAAGAGTACAATGGTTGGTTGTCATCGGACATTACATTTCTGGAAGACATGCACTTGAATATGATATAGTATATTTATCATTCAAATAGCTTTGCTAATACTTACTTTGGAATGTTTTATGTTCATGAATAAGTCGGCCTATGCTTTTGCTTTGTTGTTTTATTGGTGATATTAAGCCAACAACCTGATACTCACTAGGAAGACATTGTACCACTGGAACTACATCTTCAGCCATTTTGTTTTTGAGATCAGATGTTGAGTTTGTCAGACTAGTCCTTCTGCTACCCACTGTATATCTGGGATTATAGCATGTGCACTACACTGAGTTTCCTTGGTCTTCTTGTGGTTTGATATCAGGATTATGATGGTCTGATAAAGGAAGGAGTATTAAATTGACTTTCTTTGTTCTTGGAAGAGAATACATCACATTGGTGGTGTTGCTTGCTTTCTTTTGGCATACTATGTTAGTGAAAGTTACCAGTTTGTGAAAAGAAAATAAAGTATAACTTCATTTGCAGAAGGAGAAATCAAACTACAGAAACTGCTTTAGATGAATGAATTATTTTTATGTGATTAAAATATTTAGTAGTGTGAAGGTCTTAAGCAAGTACCTTTCTCCACCATACTTCCCTGAAATAATCACGCTAATGTCCTGAGTAGTGGAAGAGATCTACAGATACTTCTCTTCCTTCAGTTTCACAATTGTATTTTCTAAGAAATATTTTGTGTGTTCTAAAAGATTACTTATCAAAGGAATAGTTATCCTGTTATATTTTAGATGTCTAACCTATAGTCTACATTTCTTGCTATTTGCTATCTGAGCTTGCATATTTTTAAAACTATGTCTTACTTGAGGTACATTAAAAATGTTTATTTGGGCTGGGCAGGTGGCTCAGTGGTAGAGTGCTTGCCTCGCATGCATGAGGCTCTGGGCTCCATTACTCAGCACCACATAAACAGAAAAAGCTGGAAGTGGTTCTGTGGCTCAAATGATAAAGTGCTAGCTTTGAGCTGAAGAACTGAGGGACAGTGCCCAGGCCCAAATTTCAGGCCCACAAACAAACAAACAAAAGTTTATTTTTGGTCAGTTCTTTGATTTATTCACATTTTCTCAAGAAATTTTTCCAATGATGTGGCAGAACTTAGAAAGCTATTTTCATGGTGTGATGAGAGATAGATAGCCTGTTAGTTATGTGGCACAGATAATAGTCACCAATGAACCACATTAGTGAGAACAGCGAGGGTTATTACAAGACTGGGCAATTTAACCCCCTACCCTCCACTCCTGCCAGTCTAAATACTACAGGAGCCTTTGTAATTCGGTACTGGATGGAGAAGTGGAGAAGTGAAGATTGTGTTGCAGTTTTCTTTCTATCTAGAAAAATGCAAAAGTGGATTTAGACTTGCATTAGTATTATCAAAAGTTTTACATCTGCATGCGTTCTTCATTTTTGTTGATGATATAAAAACTTTGAGGAATCTGCTTTCATGTTCTCTCAGTTCTGTCTTCTCTGATGGGTTCAGTCACTTCAAAAAGAAAAGCCTGGGGCTGAAGACTCAGCTCATTGGTAGAATTCTTGCTTTGCATGCTCAAGAGACTAAGTTCTTATGCTCCAACCAAAAATAAACTAGAAGGAGGAGGAGAGAAAAAGGAGAAAGAGGAGGAAGGAAGAAGTAAAGGAAGAAGAAGAAAAGGATGAAGAAGTGGTAAAAAGATAATGAGAGGAATGGAGGAGGAAGAGTATTAGAGGAAGAAGAAAAGAAGGAAAAGAGAAGGATATGAAAAGAATGAAAGAAAGGAAGGGAAGAAAATGAGAATGTTGTAAAAGAGGAAAAGAAGGAAAGGAGGTAGAGAGGCAGGAAGAGAAGGAAAGAAAGATAAATGGAGGAGGGGGAGGAAGACAAAACGAGGAGAAAGAGGACAAGAAGGAACAGGTTCAGATTTTCATGAAAGTCAGGAGTGTTACAATGTAAATGTAGTGTGTGTGTGTGTGTGTGTGTGTGTGTGTGTGTGTGTGTGCACATATATACATGCACCTGCCTCACACGCACGCACCTGCATGATTTTATTATAGTGATTATAATATTGAGTTTGGAAAACTAAAATATTTCTCAATGACACACTACGAGTATTTGGCAATGCTTGTAAATCACGTTGTAGAGAGATGCTGTATGAATGAGTAACATGGTAACATAAACAATAATACATTCCCTAGCTGGTTTCCTGAATTCAATCTTGAGGTCTGAAGGAAATCTGTACAAAATGTAGGTATCTAAATCAGAAAACATAGTCATATTTTCCTAAGTCAAAATGGAAAATATCTGTGAAATGTAGAACAAACTCAATTTGTGATTTCAAATACATTTGCAAGTGTTTATTGTTTAGACAAGTAACTATTGCACTGTTTGTATATAGTTCCTAAATCAAGGACGACCAAGAGTAATCATTTATATCATTTAATATCATGTTCTGGGATGATATTTTATGGAAGCTAATTGCCAGTTGTTTCCACATAATTGCTTAATGTTGCTTAATGAAAATTATGGTTCTATTACTAATTCAAGTGCTGTCGATGGCATAATAGATATTGCTGCAAATATTTTTTTAGAAATAATCCGTTAAAAAAAAGCAACTACAGTGCACTAAGGGACTCTCAAATCACAAACGCAATGACTTGCTCCATGTCTGACCACCTTTCTATATTAAAGGTCACTGCCCTTAGACCTCTGTCAATTGCTTTCCATTCTGGCTCTGCAAAAGATGGAGAAGGGCCACACCTTTTTATTTATGTGTACCTCTAAATCCCCTGGCCTTTGTGTGTTCATCAGCTGCATTCTAAACGTTTTGAAAATGACACAACATCCGAGAGGAAGTAAAAATGAGTTAACTCCATAATCACGGAAAGTAAGGTAGGGTACTCTAGTAGCATGAGGTAAGACCTATGAGAACTGAGCAAGGATAGGAAAAAAATGTATTATGTCAAAATAAGCCATTCTTCAGTTAATTTTGCAACTCTGTTTCTGCTATTGTTGGAGTTATTATGACACAGTAGTAAATTATAGAATTACTTTTTTGGTGCTTGTTACAGGAGCTTAAATTTAGGGACTCCCACTCTCATTTGGCTTTGTTTTTGCTTACCTTATTGCTTAATAGTTTTACAATGGAAAGGACATTTATCAGTATGGAAATACAATATCAGTGGAAAATGAACGTAAGACATATAATTTAGTGAAAGAAGCAGAGACAAGGGGAAAGAGCTACATTTTATAGAGGGATTCGGATGTGGAGGGAAGGAATCTCATAATTTCCATCTTACGATCTTAGGTACAACAGACTAGTATCATTGTCTCCTCCTTCTAGAATGGTGCAAATTCAGGTTTGTTTCCATGTTGTGCCACTTATTTTGCAAGGTTGAAACAAGTTACATCCAACCTCTGAGTATATTTCCTTGACAACTAGAAACAACAGCCTCAATCCTGTATATTTCTTTTACTTGCAGAAACAATTGTTAAATGAGTACTTATAAGTGCTTATAAGTACTCATAAGACCATATTAAAAAAGTTTTACATCATGAGCTCAGTTGTTGGAACAACCTAAGAATAACCAGAATATTTACCATTATTCTGATTTTATGGGAAAAGGAACTGGTATACCCACAGATGAATGAACATTTAGGATTGGAACCCAGGAAGATAAATGCTACTGCCTCAATAATGTTTTCTAAAAGAACTTAGGCATCATAGTACACATTCTAGGATATAGTTAAGAATATATTATTATTTTGACATATTACATGCTTTATAATTGATATTAGATACAAGAATAGTGTAATTAGTGTTCAATTATAATGATGTTAATATTACATTATATATAGTAATTTTGTAATACACACTCATATATACTTATAAAGATATTATTGACAAGGGTCAACAATAAAGTCTTGTAATTATAGCTAAATTTATCAAACAAAGTAAAACTTGATAGAAAATCATCCAGAAAGGTGTTAAACATTTTTCTGGACACTATGGTCAATTTTGACTTACAACAAACATCATACATGATTGTCCGATACACAGAGTTATAAAAGAGACATACAGATATCTTTGCTAGTATTCTAAAAGACAAATTTTCATTTCTGGTTGACATATTTTTCAGTAGCATGTCACCCTCATTATAGTAATCACCTTAGATGAATTTAGGTAATAGAGGTTTATTTCAGGCCATTAGAATACTCTTTCCCCACTTGGGTTTTCCTTCTACAGTGCAGCAAGTTCTTTAGGACTAGTCTTTCCTGAATAGCAGATAAACTTGTTAACTCTTGGGATTCTTGATCTTGCCACATCTCTCTGTTCTGGACCTCAGGGACTTGCTTCAGTGTTCCTTCTCATTGAGAACCAGTTTCAGTAGTGGAAGACTGAGTAATTTTGAATGCCTTTGTAAGCTGGACATGTATAATAGCAAGGAAACTGAAGACATATTTGGCTCTAAGTATTAGAAAATGGATACCGAAGAAATCCTCATGCACAAGTAATGGCAGTCAGCAAGCCCCAGAGGATGGAGAGCTTATGTTTTAGAAAACCTTTTCCCTAAGGTAATTTTCTTATTCCAAAGTAACTTATCAAGTTGCTAAACAAGTCTTAGTTTACCTAGAGGAACAAAAGTTGGAGGCTTGTGCTTCTTAAAAGTCCGAGCAGATCTGATGCAGCCTCCACTATCCCACTAGAGTTGTTTCAGCTGTGTTTCTGGGGGAATTGGGTGAGTTACAGAGAATGTAGCTCTCGCAGGGAAAAAAACTTAGCACTGAGTCTCTTAGCACAAGGAAATTGAGTTATGGTGATCCCAAATTGCTTGTGCTCTCAGGAATCTGGCAAAAGCAAATACAACCTCTATTTCAAAAACCTCAACATTATTCCAGGCTATATTTTGTTTTCAAAGCAGATTTTTTTTTTCAAATACAATGTCTGGCATGCAGTAATGAGTAGCTAGAGACAGACATACACAAGCCTAAAAGACAGCAAGAAGGAAACTGGTTGAAACAAAGATTGAGGTATTAAGATATTTTCATTATGACAAAAGGAAGATTAAAATTACTACACTTATATATTAACGGAGAAAGAAGACAAGATAGGGCATTGCAGCAGGTACCTGGAAATTATTAGTCTTCAAATAGCAGAATTGAAAAAAAAATAAAAAAATTTAGAATAATACATTAAGGTATTAAATACAAAAAAACTATTATGTCAGGATCTCAATATACATATTTAAGTGATAGGATAAAGATAATTAAAGATAATATCTGTGATGTGGTACATAGCTAAGGAAAAACACATGTACACTAAAAAGAAGACAACAATGAACAACAGAAAAAAGAAAGTAGAACTGGGTTCTGGTTCACACCTGTAAACCTAGCTATTCAGGAGGTGAGATCTGAGGATCATGGTTTGAACTAGCCCAAGCAGGAAATTCTGTGAGAGTCTTATCTCCAATTAACCACCGGAAAACAAAACATGGTGGCTGACTCTGTGGCTCAATGTAGTAGAATCCTATCCTTGAGCAAAAGAGTTCAGGGACAGTGTCCAGGTGCTGAGTTCAAGCCTGGACTAATGCACACACACACACACACACACACACACACACACAGAAGGTAGGGAGTAAATGGATATAATTTTGTATTTTAATGTAGTGTAATTAAGGATTCAGAAGGAAATGGAGGAATGGAGGAAGGAATATTTAAATAATGGCTACTTAAAAAATAATAAAATATGTCAAGCCAGAGAATCAAGAAGACTTAGAAAATTAAACAAATATATAAAAAAGAAATCTACTGGTTGGGTATAGTGGCTCACAGATGTGATCTCAGCTATTTGAGAGGTGGTTAGTCCAATCCAAGGAAAAGAGTTATCTCATTGTCATGTTTAATACCTGTCATCTTAGCTCTGTGTGATGCATATAGAAGAGGATTTTGGTCCAAGGCCAGCCACAGGCAAAAATCCAAAACTATCTGAAAAAAATAATGTAAAAAAAAAGAATGAATGTGCAGTTCAAGTGGCAGATACCCTACTTAGCAGGCATCAGACCCTGAGTTAAAAAAAATTAAAGATACCTAACTTTGAGCCTTTCAGAACTATACTACTGAAAATTACAGGTAAGATAATATGTTATCTTTAGTGAGAGAATGGAGAGATTGCATTACAGTGCAGAAAAACAAACTGGCTTCTGACTTCTTGATAGAAACAGGTAATAAAAGCAAAAAAAATCAATAGAATGCTATTTTTCACGTTCTAGAAGAAAACACAACCTAAGTTTTAAGCTTAAAAAATATGCCTCAATAGTAAAAATAAAACCAAGGCATTTCTCAGACCAAAATAAAAAAACAAACAACAGAAAGAATTTATTATCAATAAATTTGCCCTAAATAAGATGCCCTTGTCATACAAGGATGTCAGCAGTTTAGAATACAATCCAACTCTGTGAAAGTCATAGTTATATGAGAGGTCAGAATGAATACTGAGTATTACTCATTAATGAGATATTACGGTTATGTAAAATATGCACACAGATTTAAGATACATACCTACAAATCACCAAGTCAAAAGACAAGCAAGGTAACCAGTTCAAATGGTCTTTACTATGACATTGGAATTGGTAATTCAAGAAGTATGTGTAGTTCCAGAGTACTCATGAAAACAATGACACATATGTCTATGTACGTGTGTGTGTGCATGTATGTGTATGCATATATGCAGTCCTAAACATATTTATATTAACAAAGAAAATCTAGGGATGATAAAATTTCTGAGTTCATAATAAGAAGGAGAATGAAACTAGACCAAGGAAAGCCAGTAGAAAGCATACAGTGCCATGGTTGATATAAAGTTATATCTATGGGAGTCAGAATAAAAGGTTCAAATTATCCATGTAGCATAATAAAGACATATAGCCACCAACCTAAACAACATGCATCAGGTTTATGTTTTATGTCTCTCCTTCAGAATCTAATTTGCTAAACTATGATGCTATTCAGCAACACAAATCCTGAGTGCCCCATTTCTGAAAGTTTGCTATTCATTTGAATCAGACATAATATACGATTAATTCTTTGCTTAGTCTGAAAAAGCTGGCTTCTACAATCTTATTTCTTTGTGCAGAATATCCAGCCTTGTTGGATATGTATTTTCATGATAGTACTTCTCTTTGATTGATTGCTAAGTATTAAACATTCCAATTCTTTTGAATCAATACAAGAATACTAGAACTGTGAGCTGTCTACCTGAAGAAGATTAAGTTTGACCTTTGCCTTCTACCATACACAAATGTCAGTTTCAATTACATAATAGATCTTGAGGAACAAAGGAACAGCGATGCTTCCAGAAGGTAACAGAGACAAGTAGCATGTGGGGTTGGATTAAACTGTATTTGATGTCAGTACACTGCATCTTGTATATAGACTTCTCTATTTTGGGGAGGGGAAGGGAAAAACCAAATGCTTAAATAGGGATACAGGTTGACCCATTGTAACAATGAGATGCACAAGACACTACGTTGAAAAATGAACTTTACAATTTAGGCAGGGGTGTGGGGGAGAGAGGGGTGGGGAGTGTAGTTGTGGAGGAGGGAAGGTAGGGATGGTAGGGGAAAAACAAAGGAGCAGGTAGCAATGCTTGATAGGAAATGTACTCATGACCTTGCTCATGTAACTGTAACCCCTCTTTACAGTATTTTTACAATAAAAATATTTAAAAATAATCTTTAAAATGGAGTTCAAAATGAATTAAATGCATCAGGAGATACAGATAACTCCATATAAAAATTAATCTTATTATTCAATGAAATGAAAAGAGACACCATAGTCCATGTGGCATAGTTGTTCCCCTCAGTCACATGGAAACAAAATCATTTATTTATCGCAGTCTTTGCTTCACTCGGGGAGGGGTCTTACAGATAACTCTCTGGTCTATAGGGTGGAATTTTCAAACATACAAGCTAATCACCTTGACTTAATCTGGTGAATTAAAGTCAGACATTGTTTCCAGGATGACCAGCCTTATCTTGAGCTGTATAGTTTTCCTTTCTATCCTTACTTTAATGCTCGCCATGGTTGGGACAGGGCACAAAGCCTCTTTTAGATCCCACTCACCAGAATTTATGCTGGATTTACCCTGGAACACTTGTTCTGCCTCCCTACTCTCTCCCATTGCATTTCTTCAAAGCCTTTAACAAAGGTGGAAACATTTGTTTTTATACAATCCTATATATTACATGTATTAAAATATTACTATTCAATGCATTAGAGAATCTATCCTACATGTTTTGTATGATTGCTATTCTAAATATGTAAAGATATGCAAATTTGCAGATATATTCTAAATATATTTACATGTATTCTGGGAAATAAAACCTGTTGTTTTCAAATGTTCATTAATTTATTCAAATATATTTCTTGAGTATCTACAATGTTTGTTTGTTTGTTGGAAACAATGAAAATCTCTACTCTAGGGAGTCTGTATTCCTATAGTGAGAAACACCAGTTGCCCAACCACTGAACAATACAGAGCTTAAAACAATGCTGTTCATAGGCTTGCAGAGGAATACAACTGGATATACTTATCATAAGTTTAAATGCATTTGATAGACCAAACCCTTTGAACATCACACCTTAGCAACACTGTGCCCCATAAGACATTCGTTGGTTTCTATCATGAGTGGCTGGCCAGCTGGAAGCTGCCAGATAGTTAACCAGAGCTATTTTAATAGAGCTGCTTTTTCTTGTTTATTAATGAAGAAAAATTACCAGATGTTCTTGTTCTTTCTCCATCCCCATCCTGAGTCCAGATACTGTTGGAGTTGCATTCCAGTGTAAAATGAGTGTATGTTAGTTTTCTAGACTTGGTAGGAGAACTGCAATCTGGGTTGTAATTAGGTCTCAGTGAATATTGCTGTGGTGAGAGATTGTTTAAGCAAACATGGAAACACCATTTAAGTTGTCCCCTTCAAGTGTGGAAAGTACACGCAAAATCATTAAAGCACATAAATCTGAAATTAACCTCTCACTTTAGGATTAGTTCATGTTTTGTGTCTTAACTCAATGTCTTGCTTTACTTTCAACTCTAGAAGAATTAAAAATTACATTTAAAATGGCATCCCCTGGGCTCACTATTAAACCTTATTCTAATTAGGCAATAGCATTAATGAAGTCATGGGGAATTCCAGTTTTTAGGATTGAAACGTTATATTGGAAATTTTGTTTTGTTTTATTCCAAATAAAAGGATTAATAGCTAGTTATCTGCAAATTTGTTATACGTAAGTATAACATATACATACAGAGGTTGTATATATAACATACATACAGAGGTTGACTCTGTTAAAAAAATAACAAAAGCACATAAAAACCTTTTAATCTAATTGGAAAAAGCATGACCAAACTGAAGAACATGCTCTCCCTTCATGGGAAAAGTCAGATTACTGCACAAAAGCACACCATGGAGTCTTGTCTGGCTTTGATAGGCTTTGCAATATTTTTGGTTACTGAGTTATAAAAACAATACCCATATTTCATAAATGTATCCCTTCATCCTCTCAAAGAATGCCTTGACTATAGCAGAATTTTCTGAATTGCATTACACGGAATATTATTGCGTTTAAGATATGTTCACAGACATTTCAAAATGGAAAGGCAAGTGGATTTACTCATAAGTCTGTTTGAACATGATTTTATTCCATGGTTTCTCAGAACTCTTAATAAAGCATTTTGATTTGTATTTCTCCATGAAGTAAATATATAGTTTATACTCTAAAATGTACTTATCCATGGTTATGGCTTAGATCTTAAAAGTTCCTCAGCTACCCAAGAGTTAGCGGCTTAGCTATTGGTCTTTGGTGCTCCTGAGATATGGTGGAACTTTGCCTTTTGATAATGGGGCTCATGGAAGGTAGGTCTGATTTAGAAGAGAATATTGAGACTTGAGCCCCTTGGTCTTTACCTCTGTCTGTCTTTCTGTCTCTGTTCCTAGCTCTCTAATTTACCAATTATTATTGGAAAATAATTTCATTAAATAAATGTATTTTTAGAAGTGAGTAATTGGGGAGACTTGACAATTTTACATGCTCACAAATGATTACTTCAATCAAAGATTAAGACATTTTCATTGGCAGCAGAAATCCTCATGTTCCCACACAGATGGTCTCTTCCTGAACCTCACCCTTTGCTTCATGTAGCCACTCCTCTGCTCTGTGTCACTAGAGTTGATTTTCATATTTTCTTTTACTTTTCCTTCCTTCCTTCCTTCCTTCCTTCCTTCCTTCTCTTTCTTTCTCTCTCTCTCCTTCTCTCCCTGTTTCTCTCCTTGTTTCTCTCTCTTTCTCTTTCTTTATTTCTCTCTATCCCTTCCTCCCTCCCTTCCTTCGTTCCTTCCTCCCTCCCTCCCTTCCTTCCTTCCTCCCTCCCTCCCTCCTTCCCTCCTTCCCTCCTTCCTTCTTTGGGCTTGAACTCAGGGCCTGGGCACTGTGCCTGAGCTTCCTCTATGGCTCATTCTACCACCTGAGCCACAGCTCCACTTCTGAGTAGTTTAGTGGAGATAAAGAGTCTAATGAACTATTGCAGGGCTGGCACAAGTTCACCACAAATTTTGCCATAATGATGCCTTGCTAAATACAATTTGGAATTTAAAATCTTCTAAGAAAATGTCAATAAGGTTAAAGCTCAATAAATCACAGAAATTTAAACATGGAAAATATAGTACAAAAGGAATTTATGACATGACAACTGTGTAAATTCTCCAGAAAAACAGAACAGCTCCAGAACAGCTATGGTTCAGCCGTACATATTGTCAGTCATGGCGCACTGGTTAAAGGCACACACACACACACACACACACACACACACACACACACACACACACACCCCAAACCAACAGAAACCAGGAGAAACCAGGATGGTCTTAGTTGACACAGAAGAACACTAATACAACATGGTGACTAATGGTTCCTTCCATTTAGAAATCTCATACCTTTAGCAGGCTTTTTTAAAGTTGTATTTTGTATCGTTCTCTTGGTTACCTAGTTTACCCTAGTTGTGTGAGTTATAGCTATTAGAAGGTAAGCTTCTTGAAACCAAAGATTTTGTCTGTGTGTTTTGTTCATTTCTTTTGAATTACAGGTCAATAATCCATGCTGAGTGGATATTTGTTAATGCATCCTTTGCTTTTGTTTCAAGATACATTTTAAAGTCTTTGATGCTCCAAGCTTTGCTGTCTATCAAGAAACCACTAAGACTAAGTCTTCAAAGTTTGGATGCATCTCACTCCCCAAACAATTAACTAACACCCTCAAGAGCTTCTTTCAAAGATGAGGTGATTCTCATACCTATTTTTTCCTTTCCTTTCCTTTCCTTGTAAAGATGCTGTACAGAGGGCTTACAGTTACACAAGTAAGATAATGAGTACATTTCTTGTTGAGCATTGTTACCCTCTCATTTCTAAGGACTCTATGAGACAGCACTCAGTTCCAACCATAGTACTCAAATGTATCTACAGCACCATTCACCTTGTGAATGACTGTGAACAACAGTGTGTTTAGTCATGTGTGAGCAGCTTTATATTCATTGTAACATTCCACATGTGGATGGAAGAACTGGGACTATTTCCTACCTAACATGCTTCTCTTCAAAGAGAGGCAGTATGTTTTCTGTGATGTGATTTCTTCCTAGGAAAAGACATTTCATGACAGTGAAGGACAGGGTAAATTTACAGTGAATCAATGAATGGTTGAATGGTTAGAAAAATTTGTACTGACAAGATTTTTCAGAGTTCAAGAAATGATTAGTTTCTGAGTGCAGACTCATACATTGTAAGACTTCCTTCCAGCCAGGCTCAATACTATCTATCTTTAAACTCCACTACTGAGGAAATGGAGGTAGGAAGCTCATAGACTAACTCCTGACTGGGAAAAAACACAACGTTTTAAATGAGAGCAAAGTAAATAAGCGAAAGAATTGGGAGCATGGCTTAAGTGGTAGAATGCTTGCTTTATAAGCACAGGAGCCTACATTCAATTCCCAGCACTACAAAAACAAACAAACATTTCTTTGTCAGTGGAAAGAATTTGAAAATTGTGTCCATATTAAGTAAAAATGTGTAAACTTCTAAAACTCACTGGGAATTATTTAAAATAGGAAAAAAATAATGCCTATATGTTCTCGAGGACACAAAGGAAGGTAGGATTTTGCATCCATTTGTTGTTGGCTTTTAGTGTGTCTGTTGAGGACATATCTGTACAAAAATGGATAAACATATGTATATATATTTGCTGAATTAGAGCTGTAAGTAGGGTTGATAGTGTATTAGTCTATTTCTCATGAACATCTGGCATTACATAGTTCTGAAACCTAAGCTTCTAGAGCACTGGAGTTTCTCTTTAGTTTTCTTATTATAAATTCTATTTGAAAGTCTTCAATTTTTTTGTTGATCCTGGGGCTTGAAATCAGGGCCAGGGCACTGTTTCTGAGCTCCTGTTCAAGGCTAATACTCTACTGCTTCAAGCCACAGTGCCATTTCCAGTTTTCTGGTATACACTTGGAGGTAAGAGTCTCATGGACTTAGCTGCCCAGGCTGGCTTTGAACTGCAATCCTCAGATCTCAGTCTTCCAAGTATCTAGGATTATAGCATGACCCACCAACACCTAGCTGAAAATCTGAGAAATTTTAATTAAGAATTAGCCTAAATATACTTTTGACCCCTAAAAGGTGTTAAGGATTTTCTGGATTGGTATTCTTATTAACACGATATAAAATATGTGGGTAGATGAATTAAGAAAAAGAGGAGGGAAGGAAAAATACAGGAGGAGAGAAAGAGAACAAAGGAATTATAAAAGAGAAAACACAATAGCAATGGTATTGATGTTGAAGATGAAAATAAGGCTCTAACTTTGGTGAGAACAGATATAAATTCACATATATAAAGCCTTTGCAGATAAATGAACTCGACTGGTATCAGAGTTGCATCCTTCAGTTCTCTAAGTGACAAAAATACCCCACCAAAAACTAGTACTATAACTAGTGCTATAAAAGTACAAGCTGATATTACTACAGGATGAGGTCTGACTTGCTGAGCTAAATACTTCTTTCTTTGGGATATAACATGTGCTAGGAATGTAGATGATAAACTTTGGCCATTTCTGGAATACATTTTTCTTAAAACTCCTTTATAAGCATTATTAAGTGAAAAGAAAAAGAACAACATTCACAGTGTTCCTCTATTTGAGTTTGATCATTTTTTTAAATGACAATGGGTTGTCTTTGATGGATTTTACATTAACTTTATCCAGCTAACCTTGATCTCTAGTATACAATGAAAGACCTTGATTCATTGAAATAATAATAATATAAAAAGAACCTGTGGAGTGAATGTGGAGATAATGCTAACTACATTTGGTTGTCATGGAAACTGAAATGTTAAAATAATGATGAAGTGATTGCCAAAAAAATCAACTTGCATATAGTTGTTATGGTAACTACGCATTTTGACATTTTTTTCCTGTTTCTCTAAATTAGCCAGCTGAAATACTAGATGATAAAATTGCTGCTCAGATGCATTTCATATCTAAGGTTTTTCATACTAAGGACAGGCATGTTAGCATGGGTGGACCTTACATTTAAGTGAAATGATATAATATTGGTGTGGGAAATGTCTCTGTGTATATTCTGATTAAGTGCCAATGCATACAGGAAGAAATAGTTGGCTCTGCAGCCTACTCAAGATGATAATGAGGACTGGATGAGAGAGAATTAAATGTATCAAAAACCTGTACTAGGAAATAGGATTTTACATGTTTTCCTGTTTAGACCTTAATGATAATTTTTAGAGATTAGTAGTGTACCATACTCATTTCACAGGCAAGGAACTATAGAACCTTACAGTTGCTAAATAACTTGCCGAGGGTTATAGATAAGTAAGTATACAGCTAGAATTTGAGTCTACACATTTTTTCTTATACTGTATTCTTCTGATTTGATATATGGCTGATTTGAGAACCAAAGTAGGAAAGATACCAGATAAATCAGGAGCACCATGGAGTGTCAGAAAGTTCTGAAAACAAAGGAAGAAAAATATCAAATAACTGACAGTGTATTAGAAACATATAAGGACCTCAGAAGTCAAAGCATGAACAACAGGAATAACCCCAGGAATTACTATTGGATTATCACTGTATCACTGTAAGAATATATATATATATATATATCCCAGATTCTGTCCTTACATAAAACATCTGATTGAATAAATAAAATATGCAGTGGAAAGTAGAGTGATTTCCATGCAGAAGAATTACATAAGTAAGGGCAGCATACTTCCCCACTCCTAAGAGTAGACAAGCATAGTATCGTCCTTTCCAAGATTTTTTCCCCCTGTGGTTATGAAATGTAGAAAAGAAAAAAAAAACTATGTTTAGTGACATTGAAGGCACAATTTGATATTTTATTTAAGCCAAGGGAGTTGATTTAAAACAGTCTACATGAAAAAAAAATCTGTCAGGTGCAGATGTGCCTTGAGTATTCCTTCCATTTGTTATTCTTGAAAACTGGAATCAATGTTAGTAATCCAGAATAAAACAAAAGTGAAAGAAATGCAAACCATGCGGATGAACCCTGATTTAAGAAGGTGCCAGCAGTAACAGGCGAAGTACCACTGGTGTTTTCTGCTGCGGGAGCCTGAAGGTAACGGCTCATGGAAATGGTTCAGGAAATCAGCCGAACTTTCACTTGTTTTAAATTAATTAATTACTATATTATCATATTTGTGCATACTAGAATTTCCAGGATACTCTATCCCTTATATAGTCTATAAATTACATATGATATTATATAATGTATAATTACATGATGTATAATATAATACATAGTATATGAATGTATATATGTGTGTATAATATGTATAACATAGTATATGAATGTATATATGTGTGTATAATATGTATAACATATGCATATATGTATATTATATTATATACATATATATCTGTGTATATATACATATATATAATGAAACATACATATAAAGGTATATATGCATGTGTGTGCTCCATAGAACCACTTTCATATCTGAGTCATGTGTAACAGCATATGATGTGTACTCAAGACCAAAGTTAGTTGGTAGCAGACAGAATTTTCAGACTTACTTCCACCACTTACAGGATGGCCTAAGTTTCCTTGTGTAATAAATAGAGGCAATATGACCTCTATCAGTTTGAGAAATCAAGTCACTGTGATAGAAAGGGCTTTGACTTACAAATACATACATTAAATAAGGATTTGCTGTTGGAGGCAAATTATACAGGCATGAGGCCAACTAACTGTCTGAACTATGGCCTAGCATATGGACTGTAAATGAGCTGGGTCTTAGTATCTGGAAGACTTGAAGTCCATGTCCCACACATCCTACCTGTCCCCAGTGAAATACAAGTACTCTTTGCCTCAGAATACCTGTATTTCTTCCTGTTTTTATTGTCTGTGGCTTTTTTTGGGTACTTTTGAGAACTATTTGTTCAATTCATTTGCTAATATATAATTTGATTTATTCACTCTTTTTAGTAGTTAAAATTTGAGTTCTCTAGTCTAGATGTTATTATTTCAATGAACAAGTTGCAGTGATTTCTCCCATTATGTGGATTGTCCTGTTGTCTCCTTTGAAATGCAGCAGCTGGTTGTTTTTTATGTGCCAGGCCTGGGGCTTGAACTCAGGACCTGGGTGCTCCCTTTAAGCTTTTGTGCTCAAGGCTAGCATTCTACCACTTGAGCCACAGCTCTACTTGTAGTTTTTCTTGGTAATTAACCTGAGATGAGTCTCACAGACCTTTTTGTCCAGGCTGGCTTGGAACCGAAATTTTCAGATTTCAACCCCCTCCCCTCCCCTTTCTCCTCCCCTCCCCTCCCCTCCCCT